>NC_140990.1:31287385-31557446 GCF_052327205.1 Somniosus microcephalus | reverse complement strand
CTAACTCACTGAACCTCCCTCCTCACTCTCTCTGTCTCAGACAGCACATAACTCACTGAACCTCCCTCCTCCCTCTCTCTCTGACAGCACCTAACTCACTGAACCTCCCTCCTCCCTCTCTCTCTCAGACAGCACCTAACTCACTGAACCTCCCTCCTCCCTCTCTCTGTCTCAGACAGCACCCAACTCACTGAACCTCCCTCCTCCCTCTCTCTGTCTCAGACAGCACCTAACTCATTGAACCTCCCTCCTCCCTCTCTCTCTCAGACAGCACCTAACTCATTGAACCTCCCTCCTCCCTCTCTCTGGCAGCACCTAACTCACTGAACCTCCCTCCTCCCTCGCTCTGTCTCACACAGCACCTAACTCACTGAACCTCCCTCCTCCCTCTCTCTCTCAGACAGCACCTAACTCACTGAACCTCCCTTCTCCCTCTCTCTGTCTCAGACAGCACCTAACTCACTGAACCTGCCTCCTCCCTCTGTCTCAGTCTCAGAGAGCACCTAACTCACTGAACCTCCCTCCTCCTTCTCTCTGTCTCAGACAGCACCTAACTCACTGAACCTCCCTCCTCCCTCTCTCTGTCTCAGACAGCACCTAACTCACTGAACCTGCCTCCTCCCTCTCTCTCAGTCTCAGACAGCACCTAACTCACTGAACCTCCCTCCTCCCCCTCTCTGTCTCAGACAGCACCTAACTCACTGATCCTCCCTCCTCCCTCTCTCTGTCTCAGACAGCACCTAACTCACTGATCCTCCCTCCTCCCTCTCTCTGTCTCAGACAGCACCTAAGTCACTGAACCTCCCTCCTCCCTCTCTCAGTCTCAGACAGCACCTAACTCACTGAACCTCCCTCCTCCCTCTCTCTGTCTCAGACAGCACCTAACTCACTGAACCTCCCTCCTCCCTCTCTCTGTCTCAGACAGCACCTAACTCACTGAACCTCCCTCCTCCCTCTCTCTGTCTCAGACAGCACCTAACTCACTGAACCTGCCTCCTCCCTCTCTCTGTCTCAGACAGCACCTAACTCACTGAACCTCCCTCCTCCCTCTCTCTGTCTCAGACAGCATCTAACTCACTGATCCTCCCTCCTCCCTCTCTCTGTCTCAGACAGCACCTAACTCACTCAACCTCCCTCCTCCCTCTCTCTCTCTCACACAGCACCTAACTCACTGAACCTCCCTCCTCCCTCTCTCTGTCTCAGAGAGCACCTAACTCACTGAACCTCCCTCCTCCCTCTCTCTCTCTCACACAGCACCTAACTCACTTAACCTCCCTCCTCCCTCTCTCTGTCACAGACAGCACCTAACTCACTGAACCTCCCTCCTCCCTCTCTCTGTCTCAGACAGCACCTAACTCACTGAACCTCCCTCCTCCCTCTCTCTCTGTCTCAGACAGCACCTAACTCACTGAACCTCCCTCCTCCCTCTCTCTCTGTCTCAGACAGCACCTAACTCACTGAACCTCCCTCCTCCCTCTCTCTGTCTCAGACAGCAACCAACTCACTGAGCCTCCCTCCTCCCTCTCTCTGTCTCAGACAGCACCTAACTCACTGAACCTCCCTCCTCCCTCTCTCTGTCTCAGACAACACCTAACTCACTGAACCTCCCTCCTCCCTCTCTCAGTCTCAGACAGCACCTAACTCACTGAACCTCCCTCCTCCCTCTCTCTGTCTCAGACAGCATCTAACTCACTGAACCTCCCACCTCCCTCTCTGTCTCAGACAGCACCTAACTCACTGAACCTCCCTCCTCCCTCACTCTGACTCAGACAGCACCTAACTCACTGAACCTCCCTCCTCCCTCTCTCTGTCTCAGGCAGCACCTAACTCACTGAACCACCCTCCTCCCTCTCTCTCTGTCTCAGACAGCACCTAACTCACTGAACCTCCCTCCTCCCTCTCTCTCTCAGACAGCACCTAACTCACTCAATCTCCCTGCGCCCTCTCTCTGTCTCACACAGCACCTAACTCACTGAACCTCCCTCCTCCCTCTCTGTCTCACACAGCACCTAACTCACTGAACCTCCCTCCTCCCTCTCTCTCTCAGACAGCACCTAACTCACTGAACCTGCCTCCTCCCTCTCTCTGTCTCAGACAGCACCGAACTCACTGAACCTCCCTCCTCCCTCTCTCTGTCTCAGACAGCACCTAACTCACTGAACCTCCCTCCTCCCTCTCTCTCTCAGACAGCACCTAACTCACTGAACCTCCCTCCTCCCTCTCTCTCTCTGACAGCACCTAACTCACTGAACCTCCCTCCTCCCTCTCTCTGTCTCAGACAGCACCTAACTCACTGAACCTCCCTCCTCCCTCTCTCTGTCTCAGACAGCACCTAACTCACTGAACCTCCCTCCTCCCTCTATCTCTCTCAGACAGCACCTAACTCACTGAACCTCCCTCCTCCCTCTCTCAGTCTCAGACAGCACCTAACTCACTGAACCTCCCTCCTCCCTCTCTCTGTCACAGACAGCGCCTAACTCACTGAACCTCCCTCCTCCCTCTCTCTGTCTCAGACAGCACCTAACTCACTGAACCTCCCTCCTCCCTCTCTCTCTGTCTCAGGCAGCACCTAACTCACTGAAACTCCCTCCTCCCTCTCTCTGTCACAGACAGCACCTAACTCACTGAACCTCCCTCCTCCCTCTCTCTGTCTCAGACAGCACCTAACTCACTGAACCTCCCTCCTCCCTCTCTCTCTGTCTCAGGCAGCACCTAACTCACTGAACCTCCCTCCTCCCTCTCTCTCTGTCTCAGGCAGCACCTAACTCACTCAACCTCCCTCCTCCCTCTCTCTGCAGACAGCACCTGACTCACTGAACCTCCGCCCTCTGTCTCAGACAGCACCTAACTCACTGAACCTCCCTCCTCCCTCTCTCTGTCTCAGACAGCACCTAACTCACTGAACCTCCCTCCTCCCTCTCTCTGTCTCAGACAGCACCTAACTCACTGAACCTCCCTCCTCCCTCTCTCTCTCTGACAGCACCTAATTCACTGAACCTCCCTCCTCCCTCTCTCTGTCTCAGACAGCACCTAACTCACTGAACCTCCCTCCTCCCTCTCTCTGTCTCAGACAGCACCTAACTCACTTAACCTCCCTCCTCCCTCTCTGTCTCAGACAGCACCTAACTCACTGAACCTCCCTCCTCCCTCTCTCTCTGTCTCAGACAGCACCAACTCACTGAACCTCCCTCCTCCCTCTCTCTGTCTCAGACAGCACCTAACTCACTGAACCTCCCTCCTCCCTCTCTCTCTGTCTCAGACAGCACCTAACTCACTGAACCTCCCTCCTCACTCTCTCTCTCTCAGACAGCACCTAACTCACTGAACCTCCCTCCTCCATCTCTCTGTCTCAGACAACACCCAACTCACTGAACCACCCTCCTCCCTCTCTCTCTCAGACAGCACCTAACTCATTGAACCTCCCTCCTCCCTCTCTCTGTCTCAGACAGCACCTAACTCACTGAACCTCCCTCCTCCCTCTCTCTCTCAGACAGCACCTAACTCACTGAACCTCCCTCCTCCCTCTCTCTGTCTCAGACAGCACCTAACTCACTGAACCTGCCTCCTCCCTCTCTCTCAGTCTCAGACAGCACCTAACTCACTGAACCTCCCTCCTCCCTCTCTCTGTCTCAGACAGCACCTAACTCACTGATCCTCCCTCCTCCCTCTCTCTGTCTCAGACAGCACCTAACTCACTCAACCTCCCTCCTCCCTCTCTCTGTCTCAGACAGCACCTAACTCACTGAACCTCCCTCCTCCCTCTCTCTCTGTCTCAGACAGCACCCAACTCACTGAACCTCCCTCCTCCCTCTCTCTGTCTCAGACAGCACCTAACTCACTGAACCTCCCTCCTCCCTCTCTCTCTGTCTCAGACAGCACCTAACTCACTGAACCTCCCTCCTCCCTCTCTCTGTCTCAGACAGCAACCAACTCACTGAGCCTCCCTCCTCCCTCTCTCTGTCTCAGACAGCACCTAACTCACTGAACCTCCCTCCTCCCTCTCTGTCTCAGACAACACCTAACTCACTGAACCTCCCTCCTCCCTCTCTCAGTCTCAGACAGCACCTAACTCACTGAACCTCCCTCCTCCCTCTCTCTGTCTCAGACAGCATCTAACTCACTGTACCTCCCTCCTCCCTCTCTGTCTCAGACAGCACCTAAC
Source organism: Somniosus microcephalus (assembly GCF_052327205.1). Taxonomy (NCBI): domain Eukaryota; kingdom Metazoa; phylum Chordata; class Chondrichthyes; order Squaliformes; family Somniosidae; genus Somniosus; species Somniosus microcephalus. The sequence goes on along the minus strand of NC_140990.1, from coordinate 31,553,284 downwards.
TCACTGAACCTCCCTCCTCCCTCACTCTGACTCAGACAGCACCTAACTCACTGAACCTCCCTCCTCCCTCTCTCTGTCTCAGGCAGCACCTAACTCACTGAACCTCCCTCCTCCCTCTCTCTCTGTTTCAGACAGCACCTAACTCACTGAACCTCCCTCCTCCCTCTCTCTGTCTCAGACAGCACCTAACTCACTGAACCTCCCTCCTCCCTCTCTCTCAGACAGCACCTAACTCACTGAACCTCCCTCCTCCCTCTCTCAGTCTCAGACAGCACCTAACTCACTGAACCTCCCTCCTCCCTCTCTCTGTCTCAGACAGCACCTAACTCACTGAACCTCCCTCCTCCCTCTCTCTCTCAGACAGCACCTAACTCACTCAAACTCCCTGCGCCCTCTCTCTGTCTCAGACAGCACCGAATTCACTGAACCTCCCTCCTCCCTCTCTGTCTCACACAGCACCTAACTCACTGAACCTCCCTCCTCCCTCTCTGTCTCACACAGCACCTAACTCACTGAACCTCCCTCCTCCCTCTCTCTGTCTCAGACAGCACCTAACCCACTCAATCTCCCTCCGCCCTCTCTCTGTCTCAGACAGCACCTAACTCACTGAACCTCCCTCCTCCCTCTCTGTCTCAGACAGCACCTAACTCACTGAACCTCCCTCCTCCCTCTCTCTCTCAGACAGCACCTAACTCACTGAACCTCCCTCCTCCCTCTCTCTCTCTGACAGCAGCTAACTCACTGAACCTCCCTCCTCCCTCTCTCTGTCTCAGACAGCACCTAACTCACTGAACCTCCCTCCTCCCTCTCTCTGTCTCAGACAGCACCTAACTCACTGAACCTCCCTCCTCCCTCTCTCAGTCTCAGACAGCACCTTACTCACTGAACCTCCCTCCCCCCTCTCTCTGTCACAGACAGCACCTAACTCACTGAACCTCCCTCCTCCCTCTCTGCAGACAGCACCTAACTCACTGAACCTCCCTCCTCCCTCTCTCTCTCTCAGACAGCACCTAACTCACTGAACCTCCCTCCTCCCTCTCTCTGTCTCGGACAGCACCTAACTCACTGAACCTCCCTCCTCCCTCTCTCTCTCTCAGGCAGCACCTAACTCACTGAACCTCCCTCCTCCCTCACTCTGTCTCAGACAGCACATAACTCACTGAACCTCCCTCCTCCCTCTCTCTGTCTCAGACAGCACCTAACTGACTGAACCTCCCTCCTCCCTCTCTCTCTCTCTGACAGCACCTAACTCACTGAACCTCCCTCCTCCCTCTCTCTCAGACAGCACCTAACTCACTGAACCTCCCTCCTCCCTCTCTCAGTCTCAGACAGCACCTAACTCACTGAACCTCCCTCCTCCCTCACTCTGTCTCAGACAGCACCTAACTCACTGAACCTCCCTCCTCCCTCTCTCTGTCTCAGACAGCACCTAACTGACTGAACCTCCCTCCTCCCTCTCTCTCTCTCTGACAGCACCTAACTCACTGAACCTCCCTCCTCCCTCTCTCTCAGACAGCACCTAACTCACTGAACCTCCCTCCTCCCTCTCTCAGTCTCAGACAGCACCTAACTCACTGAACCTCCCTCCTCCCTCTCTGTCTCAGACAGCACCTAACTCACTGAACCTCCCTCCTCCCTCTCTCTCTCAGACAGCACCTAACTCACTCAATCTCCCTCCGCCCTCTCTCTGTCTCAGACAGCACCTAACTCACTCAATCTCCCTCCGCCCTCTCTCTGTCTCAGACATCACCTAATTCACTGAACCTCCCTCCTCCCTCTCTGTCTCACACAGCACCTAACTCACTGAACCTCCCTCCTCCCTCTCTCTCTCAGACAGCACCTAACTCACTGAACCTCCCTCCTCCCTCTCTCTGTCTCAGACAGCACCGAACTCACTGAACCTCCCTCCTCCCTCTCTCTGTCTCAGACAGCACCTAACTCACTGAACCTCCCTCCTCCCTCTCTCTCAGACAGCACCTAACTCACTGAACCTCCCTCCTCCCTCTCTCTCTCTGACAGCACCTAACTCACTGAACCTCCCTCCTCCCTCTCTCTGTCTCAGACAGCACCTAACTCACTGAACCTCCCTCCTCCCTCTCTCTGTCTCAGACAGCACCTAACTCACTGAACCTCCCTCCTCCCTCTCTCTGTCTCAGACAGCACCTAACTCACTGAACCTCCCTCCTCCCTCTCTCTGTCTCAGACAGCACCTAACTCACTGAACCTCCCTCCTCCCTCTATCTCTCTCAGACAGCACCTAACTCACTGAACCTCCCTCCTCCTTCTCTCAGTCTCAGACAGCACCTAACTCACTGAACCTCCCTCCTCCCTCTCTCTGTCACAGACAGCACCTAACTCACTGAACCTCCCTCCTCCCTCTCTCTGTCTCAGACAGCACCTAACTCACTGAACCTCCCTCCTCCCTCTCTCTGTCTCAGACAGCACCTAACTCACTGAACCTCCCTCCTCCCTCTCTCTGTCTCAGACAGCACCTAACTCACTGAACCTCCCTCCTCCCTCTCTCTGTCTCAGACAGCACCTAACTCACTGAACCTCCCTCCTCCCTCTCTCAGTCTCAGACAGCACCTTACTCACTGAACCTCCCTCCTCCCTCTCTCTGTCACAGACAGCACCTAACTCACTGAACCTCCCTCCTCCCTCTCTGCAGACAGCACCTAACTCACTGAACCTCCCTCCTCCCTCTCTCTCTCTCTCAGACAGCACCTAACTCACTGAACCTCCCTCCTCCCTCTCTCTGTCTCGGACAGCACCTAACTCACTGAACCTCCCTCCTCCCTCTCTCTCTCTCAGACAGCACCTAACTCACTGAACCTCCCTCCTCCCTCACTCTGTCTCAGACAGCACCTAACTCACTGAACCTCCCTCCTCCCTCACTCTGAATCAGACAGCACCTAACTCACTGAACCTCCCTCCTCCCTCTCTCTGTCTCAGACAGCACCTCACTCACTGAACCTCCCTCCTCCCTCTCTCTGTCTCGGACAGCACCTAACTCACTTAACCTCCCTCCTCCCTCTCTCTGTCTCAGACAGCACCTAACTCACTGAACCTCCCTCCTCCCTCTCTCTCTGTCTCAGACAGCACCTAACTCACTGAACCTCCCTCCTCCCTCTCTCTGTCTCGGACAGCACCTAACTCACTTAACCTCCCTCCTCCCTCTCTCTGTCTCAGACAGCACCTAACTCACTGAACCTCCCTCCTGCCTCTCTCTCTGTCTCAGACAGCACCTAACTCACTGAACCTCCCTCCTCACTCTCTCTCTCTCAGACAGCACCTAACTCACTGAACCTCCCTCCTCCCTCTCTGTCTCAGACAACACCCAACTCACTGAACCACCCTCCTCCCTCTCTCTGTCTCAGACAGCACCTAACTCACTGAACCTCCCTCCTCCCTCTCTCTCTGACAGCACCTAACTCACTGAACCTCCCTCCTCCCTCTCTCTCTCAGACAGCACCTAACTCACTGAACCTCCCTCCTCCCTCTCTCTGTCTCAGACAGCACATAACTCACTGAACCTCCCTCCTCCCTCTCTCTGTCTCAGACAGCACCTAACTCACTGAACCTCCCTCGTCCCTCTCTCTCTCTCACACAGCACCTAACTCACTGAACCTCCCTCCTCCCTCTCTCTGTCTCAGACAGCACCTAACTCACTGAACCTCCCTCCTCCCTCTCTCTGTCTCAGACAGCACCTAACTGACTGAACCTCCCTCCTCCCTCTCTCTCTCTCTGACAGCACCTAACTCACTGAACCTCCCTCCTCCCTCTCTCTCAGACAGCACCTAACTCACTGAACCTCCCTCCTCCCTCTCTCAGTCTCAGACAGCACCTAACTCACTGAACCTCCCTCCTCCCTCTCTGTCTCAGACAGCACCTAACTCACTGAACCTCCCTCCTCCCTCTCTCTCTCAGACAGCACCTAACTCACTCAATCTCCCTCCGCCCTCTCTGTCTCAGACAGCACCTAACTCACTCAATCTCCCTCCGCCCTCTCTCTGTCTCAGACATCACCTAATTCACTGAACCTCCCTCCTCCCTCTCTGTCTCACACAGCACCTAACTCACTGAACCTCCCTCCTCCCTCTCTCTCTCAGACAGCACCTAACTCACTGAACCTCCCTCCTCCCTCTCTCTGTCTCAGACAGCACCGAACTCACTGAACCTCCCTCCTCCCTCTCTCTGTCTCAGACAGCACCTAACTCACTGAACCTCCCTCCTCCCTCTCTCTCTCAGACAGCACCTAACTCACTGAACCTCCCTCCTCCCTCTCTCTCTCTGACAGCACCTAACTCACTGAACCTCCCTCCTCCCTCTCTCTGTCTCAGACAGCACCTAACTCACTGAACCTCCCTCCTCCCTCTCTCTGTCTCAGACAGCACCTAACTCACTGAACCTCCCTCCTCCCTCTCTCTGTCTCAGACAGCACCTAACTCACTGAACCTCCCTCCTCCCTCTCTCTGTCTCAGACAGCACCTAACTCACTGAACCTCCCTCCTCCCTCTATCTCTCTCAGACAGCACCTATCTCACTGAACCTCCCTCCTCCTTCTCTCAGTCTCAGACAGCACCTAACTCACTGAACCTCCCTCCTCCCTCTCTCTGTCACAGACAGCACCTAACTCACTGAACCTCCCTCCTCCCTCTCTCTGTCTCAGACAGCACCTAACTCACTGAACCTCCCTCCTCCCTCTCTCTGTCTCAGACAGCACCTAACTCACTGAACCTCCCTCCTCCCTCTCTCTGTCTCAGACAGCACCTAACTCACTGAACCTCCCTCCTCCCTCCTCCCTCTCTCTCTGTCTCAGACAGCACCTAACTCACTGAACCTCCCTCCTCACTCTCTCTCTCTCAGACAGCACCTAACTCACTGAACCTCCCTCCTCCCTCTCTCTGTCTCAGACAGCACCTAACTCACTGAACCTCCCTCCTCACTCTCTCCCTCTCAGACAGCACCTAACTCACTGAACCTCCCTCCTCCCTCTCTCTGTCTCAGACAGCACCTAACTCACTGAACCTCCCTCCTCCCTCTCTCTCTGTCTCTGACAGCACCTAACTCACTGAACCTCCCTCCTCACTCTCTCTCTCTCAGACAGCACCTAACTCACTGAACCTCCCTCCTCCCTCTCTGTCTCAGACAACACCCAACTCACTGAACCACCCTCCTCCCTCTCTCTGTCTCAGACAGCACCTAACTCACTGAACCTCCCTCCTCCCTCTCTCTGTCTCAGACAGCACCTAACTCACTGAACCTCCCTCCTCCCTCTCTCTGTCTCAGACAGCACCTAACTCACTGAACCTCCCTCTCTCTCTCAGACAGCACCTAACTCACTGAACCTGCCTCCTCCCTCTCTCTCTGACAGCACCTAACTCACTGAACCTCCCTCCTCCCTCTCTCTGTCTCAGACAGCACCTAACTCACTGAACCTCCCTCCTCCCTCTCTCTGTCTCAGACAGCACCTAACTCACTGAACCTCCCTCCTCCCTCTATCTCTCTCAGACAGCACCTAACTCACTGAACCTCCCTCCTCCCTCTCTCAGTCTCAGACAGCACCTAACTCACTGAACCTCCCTCCTCCCTCTCTCTGTCACAGACAGCACCTAACTCACTGAACCTCCCTCCTCCCTCTCTCTGTCTCAGACAGCACCTAACTCACTGAACCTCCCTCCTCCCTCTCTCTCTGTCTCAGACAGCACCTAACTCACTGAACCTCCCTCCTCCCTCTCTCTGTCTCAGACAGCACCTAACTCACTGAACCTCCCTCCTCCCTCACTCTGAATCAGACAGCACCTAACTCACTGAACCTCCCTCCTCCCTCTCTCTGTCTCAGACAGCACCTAACTCACTGAACCTCCCTCCTCCCTCTCTCTGTCTCGGACAGCACCTAACTCACTTAACCTCCCTCCTCCCTCTCTCTGTCTCAGACAGCACCTAACTCACTGAACCTCCCTCCTCCCTCTCTCTCTGTCTCAGACAGCACCTAACTCACTGAACCTCCCTGCTCCCTCTCTCTGTCTCAGACAGCACCTAACTCACTGAAGCTCCCTCCTCCCTCTCTCTCTCTCTCACACAGCACCTAACTCACTGAACCTCCCTCCTCCCTCTCTCTGTCACAGACAGCACCTAACTCACTGAACCTCCCTCCTCCCTCTCTCTGTCTCAGACAGCACCTAACTCACTGAAACTCCCTCCACCCTCTCTCTCAGACAGCACCTAACTCACTGAACCTCCCTCCTCCCTCTCTCTCTGTCTCAGACAGCACCTAACTCACTGAACCTCCCTCCTCCCTCTCTCTGTCTCAGACAGCACCCAACTCACTGAGCCTCCCTCCTCCCTCTCTGTCTCAGACAACACCTAACTCACTGAACCTCCCTCCTCCCTCTCTCTGTCTCAGACAGCACCTAACTCACTGAGCCTCCCTCCTCCCTCTCTGTCTCAGACAGCACCTAACTCACTGAACCTCCGCCCTCTGTCTCAGACAGCACCTAACTCACTGAACCTCCCTCCTCCCTCTCTCTGTCTCAGACAGCACCTAACTCACTGAACCTCCCTCCTCCCTCTCTCTGTCTCAGACAGCACCTAACTCACTGAACCTCCCTCCTCCCTCTCTCTGTCTCAGACAGCACCTAACTCACTGAACCTCCCTCCTCCCTCTCTCTCAGACAGCACCTAACTCACTGAACCTACCTCCTCCCTCACTCTGTCTCAGACAGCACCTAACTCACTGAACCTCCCTCCTCCCTCACTCTGAATCAGACAGCACCTAACTCACTGAACCTCCCTCCTCCCTCTCTCTGTCTCAGACAGCACCTAACTCACTGAACATCCCTCCCCCCTCACTCTGACTCAGACAGCACCTAACTCACTGAACCTCCCTCCTCCCTCTCTCTCTGACAGCACCTAACTCACTGAAACTCCCTCCTCCCTCTCTCTCTGACAGCACCTAACTCACTGAACCTCCCTCCTCCCTCTCTCTCTCAGACAGCACCGAACTCACTGAACCTCCCTCCTCCCTCTCTCTGTCTCAGACAGCACCCAACTCACTGAACCTCCCTCCTCCCTCTCTCTGTCTCAGACAGCACCTAACTCATTGAACCTCCCTCCTCCCTCTCTCTCTCAGACAGCACCTAACTCATTGAACCTCCCTCCTGCCTCTCTCTGGCAGCACCTAACTCACTGAACCTCCCTCCTCCCTCTCTCTGGCAGCACCTAACTCATTGAACCTCCCTCCTCCCTCTCTCTCTCTCTGACAGCACCTAACTCACTGAACATCCCTCCCCCCTCACTCTGACTCAGACAGCACCTAACTCACTGAACCTCCCTCCTCCCTCTCTCTGTCTCAGACAGCACCTAACTCACTGAACCTCCCTCCTCACTCTCTCTGTCTCAGACAGCACCTAACTCACTGAACCTCCCTCCTCCCTCTCTCTCTGTCTCAGACAGCACCTAACTCACTGAACCTCCCTCCTCCCTCTCTCTCTGTCTCAGACAGCACCTAACTCACTGAACCTCCCTCCTCCCTCTGTCTCAGACAGCACCTAACTCACTGAACCTCCCTCCTCCCTCTCTCTCTGTCTCAGACAGCACCTAACTCACTGAACCTTCCTCCTCCCTCTCTCTGTCTCAGACAGCACCTAACTCACTGAACCTCCCTCCTCCCTCTCTCTCTGTCTCAGACAGCACCTAACTCACTGAACCTCCTCCCTCTCTCTGTCTCAGACAGCACCTAACTCACTGAACCTCCCTCCTCCCTCTCTCTGTCTCAGACAGCACCTAACTCACTGAACCTCCCTCCTCACTCTCTCTGTCTCAGACAGCACCTAACTCACTGAACCTCCCTCCTCCCTCTCTCTCTCAGACAGCACCTAACTCACTGAACCTCCCTCCTCCCTCTCTCTGTCTCAGACAGCACCTAACTCACTGAACCTCCCTCCTCCCTCTCTGTCTCAGACAGCACCTAACTCACTGAACCTCCCTCCTCCCTCTCTCTGTCTCAGACAGCACCTAACTCACTGAACATCCCTCCTCCCTCTCTCTGTCTCAGACAGCACTTAACTCACTGAACCTCCCTCCTCCCTCTCTCTGTCTCAGACAGCACCTAACTCACTGAACCTCCCTCCTCACTCTCTCTGTCTCAGACAGCACCTAACTCACTGAACCTCCCTCCTCCCTCTCTGTCTCAGACAGCACCTAACTCACTGAACCTCCCTCCTCCCTCTCTCTGTCTCAGACAGCACCTAACTCACTGAACCTCCCTCCTCCCTCTCTGTCTCAGACAGCACCTAACTCACTGAACCTCCCTCCTCACTCTCTCTGTCTCAGACAGCACCGAACTCACTTAAAGCCCTTATATTTTCTAATAACTCTTTGGTGCAAAAGGATTTTTAACTTCCCCTTGTTTGTCCCAGCGATAAGCCCTCTGCCGTCTCCCTCTTTAGTGAATGTGTGAAACCCAAGTATGATCGTTTGTTTTATTCTTTCAAATGAGAATGGAGGTGAATACAATGTTGAGATGAGAAGCCACCGGTGTTGTGGTTCTTGGTGCTGTCAGGGCGAGGCCGCTCTCAGACAGGAAGCCTGTTCATGGTGATAACATCAAACTGATGCCTGATTTCATTCTCAGGCAGCACAACTTCCTGTTTCTCTGCTGCCGGTTCAAACCGCACATCTCACTTCTGGGCAGAAAATAAATCGAGGGGCCACAATCGAGTGGGAACATCTGACAGGGCGGCCTATATCTGGCACAGAGTCGGTGCAGAGCCACACATTGTGGTGACATTTACAAATGAGCCTGTTGTTTGTGTTCAGAGTCTCCATTCCCGGCCAGGACTGTCGGTGTCTGTGGATCAGTCACTGAGCTCCCTCTGATCTCTGAAGCCGGGAGCTGGTAGTTTGAACCCTTTCATTTTATATCAGGACATTGTTCTTTACGCAGCGTGTCTTTGTGATCTGCAATGTATCTGCCTGAAAGTGTGGTGGAAGCAGGTTCAATAATAACTTCAGAAGGAATTGTGCACATACATTATGGAAAAACAATCACTGGGCTATGGGGAAAGAGCGGGGGAGTGGGACGAATTGGAGAACATTGCTGGGCTATGGGGAAAGAGCGGGGGAGTGGGACTAATTGGAGACCATTACTGGGCTATGGGGAAAGAGCGGGGGAGTGGGACTAATTGGAGAGAATTACTGGGCTATGGGGAAAGAGCGGGGGAGTGGGACTAATTGGAGAGTATTACTGGGCTATGGGGAAAGAGCGGGGGAGTGGGACTAATTGGAGAGTATTACTGGGCTATGGGGAAAGAGCGGGGGAGTGGGACTAATTGGAGAGTATTACTGGGCTATGGGGAAAGAGCGGGGGAGTGGGACTAATTGGAGAGTATTACTGGGCTATGGGGAAAGAGCGGGGGAGTGGGACTAATTGGAGAGTATTACTGGGCTATGGGGAAAGAGTGGGGGAGTGGGACTAATTGGAGAGAATTACTGGGCTATGGGGAAAGAGCGGGGGAGTGGGACTAATTGGAGAGTATTACTGGGCTATGGGGAAAGAGCGGGGGAGTGGGACTAATTGGAGAGAATTACTGGGCTATGGGGAAAGAGCGGGGGAGTGGGACTAATTGGAGAGTATTACTGGGCTATGGGGAAAGAGCGGGGGAGTGGGACTAATTGGAGACCATTACTGGGCTATGGGGAAAGAGCGGGGGAGTGGGACTAATTGGAGAGTATTACTGGGCTATGGGGAAAGAGCGGGGGAGTGGGACTAATTGGAGAACATTACTGGGCTATGGGGAAAGAGCGGGGGAGTGGGACTAATTGGAGAACATTACTGGGCTATGGGGAAAGAGCGGGGGAGTGGGACTAATTGGAGAACATTACTGGGCTATGGGGAAAGAGCGGGGGAGTGGGACTAATTGGAGAACATTACTGGGCTATGGGGAAAGAGCGGGGGAGTGGGACTAATTGGAGAGCATTACTGGGCTATGGGGAAAGAGCGGGGGAGTGGGACTAATTGGAGAGTCTTACTGGGCTATGGGGAAAGAGCGGGGGAGTGGGACTAATTGGAGAGCATTACTGGGCTATGGGGAAAGAGCGGGGGAGTGGGACTAATTGGAGAACATTACTGGGCTATGGGGAAAGAGCGGGGGAGTGGGACTAATTGGAGAGAATTACTGGGCTCTGGGGAAAGAGCGAGGGAGTGGGACTAATTGGAGAGAATTACTGGGCTATGGGGAAAGAGCGGGGGAGTGGGACTAATTGGAGAGAATTACTGGGCTATGGGGAAAGAGCGGGGGAGTGGGACTAATTGGAGAACATTACTGGGCTGTGGGGAAAGAGCGGGGGAGTGGGACTAATTGGAGAACATTATTGGGCTATGGGGAAAGAGCGGGGGAGTGGGACTCATTGGAGAGCATTATTGGGCTATGGGGAAAGAGCGGGGGAGTGGGACTCATTGGAGAGCATTACTGGGCTATGGGGAAAGAGCGGGGGAGTGGGACTTTTTGGAGAGAATTACTGGGCTATGGGGAAAGAGCGGGGAGTGGGACTAATTGGAGACCATTACTGGGCTATGGGGAAAGAGCAGGGGGAGTGGGACTAATTGGAGAGAATTACTGGGCTATGGGGAAAGAGCGGGGGAGTGGGACTAATTGGAGAGCATTACTGGGCTATGGGGAAAGAGCGGGGGAGTGGGACTAATTGGAGAGCATTACTGGGATATGGGGAAAGAGCGGGGGAGTGGGACTAATTGGAGAGAATTACTGGGCTATGGGGAAAGAGCGGGGGAGTGGGACTAATTGGAGAGAATTACTGGGCTATGGGGAAAGAGCAGGGGGAGTGGGACTAATTGGAGACCATTACTGGGCTATGGGGAAAGGGCGGGGCAGTGGGACTAATTGGAGAGAATTACTGGGCTATGGGGAAAGAGCGGGGGAGTGGGACTAATTGGAGAGCATTACTGGGCTATGGGGAAAGAGCGGGGGAGTGGGACTAATTGGGGAGCATTACTGGGCTATGGGGAAAGAGCGGGGGAGTGGGACTAATTGGAGAGCATTACTGGGATATGGGGAAAGAGCGGGGGAGTGGGACTAATTGGAGAGAATTACTGGGCTATGGGGAAAGAGCGGGGGAGTGGGACTAATTGGAGAGAATTACTGGGCTATGGGGAAAGAGCAGGGGGAGTGGGACTAATTGGAGACCATTACTGGGATATGGGGAAAGAGCGGGGGTGTGGGACTAATTGGAGAACATTACTGGGCTATGCGGAAAGAGAGGGGGAGAGGGACTAATTGGAGAGCATTACTGGGCTATGGGGAAAGAGCGGGGGAGTGGGACTAATTGGAGAGAATTACTGGGCTATGGGGAAAGAGCGGGGGAGTGGGACTAATTGGAGAGCATTACTGGGCTATGGGGAAAGAGCGGGGGAGTGGGACTAATTGGAGAGAATTACTGGAGTATGGGGAAAGAGCGGGGGAGTGGGACTAATTGGAGAGCATTACTGGGCTATGGGGAAAGAGCGGGCGAGTGGGACTAATTGGAGACCATTACTGGGCTATGGGGAAAGAGCAGGGGGAGTGGGACTAATTGGAGAGAATTACTGGGCTATGGGGAAAGAGCGGGGGAGTGGGACTAATTGGAGAGAATTACTGGGCTATGGGGAAAGAGCGGGGGAGTGGGACTAATTGGAGAGTATTACTGGGCTATGGGGAAAGAGCGGGGGAGTCGGACTAATTGGAGACCATTACTGGGCTATGGGGAAAGAGCAGGGGGAGTGGGACTAATTGGAGAGAATTACTGGGCTATGGGGAAAGAGCGGGGGAGTGGGACTAATTGGAGAGAATTACTGGGCTATGGGGAAAGAGTGGGGGAGTGGGACTAATTGGAGAGCATTACTGGGCTATGGGGAAAGAGCGGGGGAGTGGGACTAACTGGAGACCATTACTGGGCTATGGGGAAAGAGCAGGGGGAGTGGGACTAATTGGAGAGAATTACTGGGCTATGGGGAAAGAGCGGGGGAGTGGAACTAATTGGAGAGGATTACTGGGCTATGGGGAAAGAGCGGGGGAGTGGGACTAATTGGAGAGAATTACTGGGCTATGGGGAAAGAGCAGGGGAGTGGGACTAATTGGAGAGCATTACTGGGCTTTGGGGAAAGAGCGGGTGAGTGGGACTAATTGGAGAACATTACTGGGCTATGGGGAAAGAGCGGGGGAGTGGGACTAATTGGAGAGTATTACTGGGCTATGGGGATAGAGCGGGGGAGTGGGACGAATTGGAGAGAATTACTGGGCTATGGGGATAGAGCGGGGGAGTGGGACTAATTGGTGAGCGTTACTGGGCTATGGGGAAAGAGCGGGGGAGTGGGACTAATTGGAGAGAATTACTGGGCTATGGGGAAAGAGCGGGGGAGTGGGACTAATTGGAGAGAATTACTGGGCTATGGGGAAAGAGCGGGGGAGTGGGGCTAATTGGAGAGCATTTCTGGGCTATGGGGAAAGAGCGGGGGAGTGGGACTAATTGGAGAATATTACTGGGCTATGGGGAAAGAGCGGGGGAGTGGGGCTAATTGGAGAGAATTACTGGGCTATGGGGAAAGAGTGGGGGAGTGGGACTAATTGGAGAGAATTACTGGGTATGGGGAAAGAGCGGGGGAGTGGGACTAATTGGAGAGCATTACTGGGCTATGGGGAAAGAGTGGGGGAGTGGGACTAATTGGAGAGAATTACTGGGTTGTGGGGAAAGAGCGGGGGAGTGGGACTAATTGGAGAGAATTACTGGGTTGTGGGGAAAGAGCGGGGGAGTGGGACTAATTGGAGAGCATTACTGGGCAATGGGGAAAGAGCGGGGGAGTGGGACTAATTGGAGAGAATTACTGGGTTGTGGGGAAAGAGTGGGGGAGTGGGACTAATTGGAGAGCATTACTGGGCTATGGGGAAAGAGCGGGGGAGTGGGACTAATTGGAGAGAATTACTGGGTTGTGGGGAAAGAGCGGGGGAGTGGGACTAATCGGAGAGCATTTCTGGGCTAGGGGAAAGAGCGGGGGAGTGGGACTAATTGGAGAACATTACTGGGCATTGGCGAAAGAGCGGGGGAGTGGGACGAATTGGAGAGCATTACTGGGCTATGGGGAAAGAGCGAGGGAGTGGGACTAATTGGAGAGCATTACTGGGCAATGGGGAAAGAGCGGGGGAGTGGGACTAATTGGAGAGTATTACTGGGCTATGGGGAAAGAGCGGGGGAGTGGAACTAATTGCAGAGAATTACTGGGCTATGGGGAAAGAGCGGGGGAGTGGAACTAATTGGAGAGAATTACTGGGCTATGGGGAAAGAGCGGGGGAGTGGGACTAATTGGAGAGCATTACTGGGTAATGGGGAAAGAGCGGGGGAGTGGGACTAATTGCAGAGAATTACTGGGCTATGGGGAAAGAGCGGGGGAGTGGGACTAATTGGAGAGAATTACTGGGCTATGGGGAAAGAGCGAGGGAGTGGGACTAATTGGAGAGAATTACTGGGCTATGGGGAAAGAGGGGGGAGTGGAACTAATTGGAGAGCATTACTGGGCTATGGGGAAAGAGCGGGGGAGTGGGACTAATTGGAGAACATTACTGGGCTATGGGGAAAGAGCGGGGGAGTGGGACTAATTGGAGAACATTACTGGGCTATGGGGAAAGAGCGGGGGAGTGGGACTAATTGGAGAGCATTACTGGGCTATGGGGAAAGAGCGGGGGAGTGGGACTAATTGGAGAACAGTACTGGGCTATGGGGAAAGAGCGGGGAGTGGGACTAATTGGAGAGAATTACTGGGCTATGGGGAAAGAGCGGGGGAGTGGGACTAATTGGAGAGCATTACTGGGCTATGGGGAAAGAGCGGGGGAGTGGGACTAATTGGAGAACATTACTGGGCTATGGGGAAAGAGCGGGGAAGTGGGACTAATTGGAGAGCATTACTGGGCAATGGGGAAAGAGCGGGGGAGTGGGACTAATTGGAGAGAATTACTGGGCTATGGGGAAAGAGCGGGGGAGTGGGACTAATTGGATAGCATTACTGGGCTATGGGGAAAGAGCGGGGGAGTGGGACTAATTGGAGAGAATTACTGGGCTATGGGGAAAGAGCGGGGGAGTGGGACGAATTGGAGAGAATTACTGGGTTATGGGGAAAGAGCGGGGGAGTGGGACTAACTGGAGAGAATTACTGGGCTATGGGGAAAGAGCGGGGGACTGGGACTAATTGGGGAGAATTACTGGGCTATGGGGAAAGACCGGGGGAGTGGGACTAATTGGAGAGAATTACTGGGCTATGGGGAAAGAGAGGGGGAGTGGGACTAATTGGAGAGAATTACTGGGCTATGGGGAAAGAGCGGGGGAGTGGGACTAATTGGAGAGAATTACTGGGCTATGGGGAAAGAGCGGGGGAGTGGGACTAATTGGATAGCATTACTGGGCTATGGGGAAAGAGCAGGGGAGGGGGACTAATTGGAATTACTGGGCTATGGGGAAAGAGCGGGGGAGTGGGACTAATTGGATAGCATTACTGGGCTATGGGGAAAGAGCGGGGAGTGGGACTAATTGGAGACCATTACTGGGATATGGGGAAAGATCGGGGGTGTGGGACTAATTGGAGAACATTACTGGGCTATGGGGAAAGAGCGGGGGAGTGGGACTAATTGGAGAGCATTACTGGGCTATGGGGAAAGAGCGGGGGAGTGGGACTAATTGGAGAGAATTACTGGGCTATGGGGAAAGAGCGGGGGAGTGGGACTAATTGGAGAGAATTACTGGGCTATGGGGAAAGAGCGGGGGATTGGGACTAATTGGAGACCATTACTGGGCTATGGGGAAAGAGCGGGGGAGTGGGACTAATTGGAGAGAATTACTGGGCTATGGGGAAAGAGCGGGGGAGTGGGACTAATTGGAGAGAATTACTGGGCTATGGGGAAAGAGCGGGGGAGTGGGACTAATTGGAGAGAATTACTGGGCTATGGGGAAAGAGCGGGGGAGTGGGACTAATTGGAGAACATTGCTGGGCTATGGGGAAAGAGCGGGGGAGTGGGATTAATTGGAGAGGATTACTGGGCTATGGGGAAAGAGCGGGGGAGTGGGACTAATTGGAGCACATTACTGGGCTATGGGGAAAGAGCGGGGGAGTGGGACTAATTGGAGAGCATTACTGGGCTATGGGGAAAGAGCGGGGGAGTGGGACTAATTGGAGAGCATTACTGGGCTATGGGGAAAGAGCGGGGGAGTGGGACTAATTGGAGAGCATTACTGGGCTATGGGGAAAGAGCGGGGGAGTGGGACTAATTGGAGAGAATTACTGGGCTATGGGGAAAGAGCAGGGGAGTGGGATTAATTGGAGAGCATTACTGGGCTATGGGGAAAGAGCAGGGGAGTGGGACTAATTGGAGTGCATTACTGGGGTATGGGGAAAGAGCGGGGGAGTGGGACTAATTGGAGAGCATTACTGGGCTATGGGGAAAGAGCGGGGGAGTGGGACTAATTGGAGAGAATTACTGGGCTATGGGGAAAGAGCGGGGGAGTGGGACTAATTGGAGAGCATTACTGGGCTATGGGGAAAGAGCGGGGGAGTGGGACTAATTGGAGAGAATTACTGGGCTATGGGGAAAGAGCGGGGGAGTGGGACTAATTGGAGAGCATTACTGGGCTATGGGGAAAGAGCGGGGGAGTGGGACTAATTGGAGAGCATTACTGGGCTATGGGGAAAGAGCGGGGGATTGGGACTAATTGGAGAGAATTACTGGGCTCTGGGGAAAGAGCGGGGGAGTGGGACTAATTGGAGAACATTACTGGGCTATGGGGAAAGAGCGGGGGAGTGGGACTAATTGGAGAACATTACTGGGCTATGGGGAAAGAGCGGGGGATTGGGACTAATTGGAGAGAATTACTGGGCAATGGGGAAAGAGAGGGGGAGAGGGACTAATTGGAGAGAATTACTGGGCTGTGGGGAAAGAGCGGGGAGTGGGACTAATTGGAGAGAATTACTGGGCTATGGGGAAAGAGCGGGGGAGTGGGACTAATTGGAGAGAATTACTGGGCTATGGGGAAAGAGCGGGGGAGTGGGACTAATTGGGGAGCATTACTGGGCTATGGGAAAGAGCGGAGGAGTGGGACTAATTGGAGAGCATTTCTGGGCTATGGGGAAAGAGCGGGGGAGTGGGACTAATCGGAGAGCATTACTGGGCTATGGGGAAAGAGCGGGGGAGTGGGACTAATTGGGGAGCATTACTGGGCTATGGGGAAAGAGCAGAGGAGTGGGACTAATTGGAGAGCATTTCTGGGCTATGGGGAAAGAGCGGGGGAGTGGGACTAATTGGAGAGAATTACTGGGCTATGGGGAAAGTGCGGGGGAGTGGGACTAATTGGAGAGAATTACTGGGCTATGGGGAAAGAGCGGGGGATTGGGACTAATTGGAGACCATTACTGGGCTATGGGGAAAGAGCGGGGGAGTGGGACTAATTGGAGAGAATTACTGGGCTATGGGGAAAGAGCGGGGGAGTGGGACTAATTGGAGAGTATTACTGGGCTATGGGGAAAGAGCGGGGGAGTCGGTCTAATTGGAGACCATTACTGGGCTATGGGGAAAGAGCAGGGGGAGTGGGACTAATTGGAGAGAATTACTGGGCTATGGGGAAAGAGCGGGGGAGTGGGACTAATTGGAGAGAATTACTGGGCTATGGGGAAAGAGTGGGGAGTGGGACTAATTGGAGAGCATTACTGGGCTATGGGGAAAGAGCGGGGGAGTGGGACTAACTGGAGACCATTACTGGGCTATGGGGAAAGAGCAGGGGGAGTGGGACTAATTGGAGAGAATTACTGGGCTATGGGGAAAGAGCGGGGGAGTGGAACTAATTGGAGAGGATTACTGGGCTATGGGGAAAGAGCGGGGGAGTGGGACTAATTGGAGAGAATTACTGGGCTATGGGGAAAGAGCAGGGGAGTGGGACTAATTGGAGAGCATTACTGGGCTTTGGGGAAAGAGCGGGTGAGTGGGACTAATTGGAGAACATTACTGGGCTATGGGGAAAGAGCGGGGAGTGGGACTAATTGGAGAGTATTACTGGGCTATGGGGATAGAGCGGGGGAGTGGGACGAATTGGAGAGAATTACTGGGCTATGGGGATAGAGCGGGGGAGTGGGACTAATTGGTGAGCGTTACTGGGCTATGGGGAAAGAGCGGGGGAGTGGGACTAATTGGAGAGAATTACTGGGCTATGGGGAAAGAGTGGGGGAGTGGGAATAATTGGAGAGCATTACTGGGCTATGGGGAAAGAGCGGGGGAGTGGGACTAATTGGAGAGAATTACTGGGCTATGGGAAAGAGCGGGGGAGTGGGACTAATTGGAGAGAATTACTGGGCTATGGGAAAGAGCGGGGGAGTGGGGCTAATTGGAGAGCATTTCTGGGCTATGGGGAAAGAGCGGGGGAGTGGGACTAATTGGAGAATATTACTGGGCTATGGGGAAAGAGCGGGGGAGTGGGGCTAATTGGAGAGAATTACTGGGCTATGGGGAAAGAGTGGGGGAGTGGGACTAATTGGAGAGAATTACTGGGTATGGGGAAAGAGCGGGGGAGTGGGACTAATTGGAGAGCATTACTGGGCTATGGGGAAAGAGTGGGGGAGTGGGACTAATTGGAGAGAATTACTGGGTTGTGGGGAAAGAGCGGGGGAGTGGGACTAATTGGAGAGAATTACTGGGTTGTGGGGAAAGAGCGGGGGAGTGGGACTAATTGGAGAGCATTACTGGGCAATGGGGAAAGAGCGGGGGAGTGGGACTAATTGGAGAGAATTACTGGGTTGTGGGGAAAGAGTGGGGGAGTGGGACTAATTGGAGAGCATTACTGGGCTATGGGGAAAGAGCGGGGGAGTGGGACTAATTGGAGAGAATTACTGGGTTGTGGGGAAAGAGCGGGGGAGTGGGACTAATCGGAGAGCATTTCTGGGCTAGGGGAAAGAGCGGGGGAGTGGGACTAATTGGAGAACATTACTGGGCATTGGCGAAAGAGCGGGGGAGTGGGACGAATTGGAGAGCATTACTGGGCTATGGGGAAAGAGCGAGGGAGTGGGACTAATTGGAGAGCATTACTGGGCAATGGGGAAAGAGCGGGGGAGTGGGACTAATTGGAGAGTATTACTGGGCTATGGGGAAAGAGCGGGGGAGTGGAACTAATTGCAGAGAATTACTGGGCTTTGGGGAAAGAGCGGGGGAGTGGAACTAATTGGAGAGAATTACTGGGCTATGGGGAAAGAGCGGGGGAGTGGGACTAATTGGAGAGCATTACTGGGCAATGGGGAAAGAGCGGGGGAGTGGGACTAATTGCAGAGAATTACTGGGCTATGGGGAAAGAGCGGGGGAGTGGGACTAATTGGAGAGAATTACTGGGCTATGGGGAAAGAGCGAGGGAGTGGGACTAATTGGAGAGAATTACTGGGCTATGGGGAAAGAGGGGGGAGTGGAACTAATTGGAGAGCATTACTGGGCTATGGGGAAAGAGCGGGGGAGTGGGACTAATTGGAGAACATTACTGGGCTATGGGGAAAGAGCGGGGGAGTGGGACTAATTGGAGAACATTACTGGGCTATGGGGAAAGAGCGGGGGAGTGGGACTAATTGGAGAGCATTACTGGGCTATGGGGAAAGAGCGGGGGAGTGGGACTAATTGGAGAACAGTACTGGGCTATGGGGAAAGAGCGGGGAGTGGGACTAATTGGAGAGAATTACTGGGCTATGGGGAAAGAGCGGGGGAGTGGGACTAATTGGAGAGCATTACTGGGCAATGGGGAAAGAGCGGGGGAGTGGGACTAATTGGAGAGAATTACTGGGCTATGGGGAAAGAGCGGGGGAGTGGGACTAATTGGATAGCATTACTGGGCTATGGGGAAAGAGCGGGGGAGTGGGACTAATTGGAGAGAATTACTGGGCTATGGGGAAAGAGCGGGGGAGTGGGACGAATTGGAGAGAATTACTGGGTTATGGGGAAAGAGCGGGGGAGTGGGACTAACTGGAGAGAATTACTGGGCTATGGGGAAAGAGCGGGGGACTGGGACTAATTGGGGAGAATTACTGGGCTATGGGGAAAGAGCGGGGGAGTGGGACTAATTGGAGAGAATTACTGGGCTATGGGGAAAGAGAGGGGGAGTGGGACTAATTGGAGAGAATTACTGGGCTATGGGGAAAGAGCGGGGGAGTGGGACTAATTGGAGAGAATTACTGGGCTATGGGGAAAGAGCGGGGGAGTGGGACTAATTGGATAGCATTACTGGGCTATGGGGAAAGAGCAGGGGAGGGGGACTAATTGGAATTACTGGGCTATGGGGAAAGAGCGGGGGAGTGGGACTAATTGGATAGCATTACTGGGCTATGGGGAAAGAGCGGGGAGTGGGACTAATTGGAGACCATTACTGGGATATGGGGAAAGATCGGGGGTGTGGGACTAATTGGAGAACATTACTGGGCTATGGGGAAAGAGCGGGGGAGTGGGACTAATTGGAGAGCATTACTGGGCTATGGGGAAAGAGCGGGGGAGTGGGACTAATTGGAGAGAATTACTGGGCTATGGGGAAAGAGCGGGGGAGTGGGACTAATTGGAGAGAATTACTGGGCTATGGGGAAAGAGCGGGGGATTGGGACTAATTGGAGACCATTACTGGGCTATGGGGAAAGAGCGGGGGAGTGGGACTAATTGGAGAGAATTACTGGGCTATGGGGAAAGAGCGGGGGAGTGGGACTAATTGGAGAGAATTACTGGGCTATGGGGAAAGAGCGGGGGAGTGGGACTAATTGGAGAGAATTACTGGGCTATGGGGAAAGAGCGGGGGAGTGGGACTAATTGGAGAACATTGCTGGGCTATGGGGAAAGAGCGGGGGAGTGGGATTAATTGGAGAGGATTACTGGGCTATGGGGAAAGAGCGGGGGAGTGGGACTAATTGGAGCACATTACTGGGCTATGGGGAAAGAGCGGGGGAGTGGGACTAATTGGAGAGCATTACTGGGCTATGGGGAAAGAGCGGGGGAGTGGGACTAATTGGAGAGCATTACTGGGCTATGGGGAAAGAGCGGGGGAGTGGGACTAATTGGAGAGCATTACTGGGCTATGGGGAAAGAGCGGGGGAGTGGGACTAATTGGAGAGAATTACTGGGCTATGGGGAAAGAGCAGGGGAGTGGGATTAATTGGAGAGCATTACTGGGCTATGGGGAAAGAGCAGGGGAGTGGGACTAATTGGAGTGCATTACTGGGGTATGGGGAAAGAGCGGGGGAGTGGGACTAATTGGAGAGCATTACTGGGCTATGGGGAAAGAGCGGGGGAGTGGGACTAATTGGAGAGAATTACTGGGCTATGGGGAAAGAGCGGGGGAGTGGGACTAATTGGAGAGCATTACTGGGCTATGGGGAAAGAGCGGGGGAGTGGGACTAATTGGAGAGAATTACTGGGCTATGGGGAAAGAGCGGGGGAGTGGGACTAATTGGAGAGCATTACTGGGCTATGGGGAAAGAGCGGGGGAGTGGGACTAATTGGAGAGCATTACTGGGCTATGGGGAAAGAGCGGGGGATTGGGACTAATTGGAGAGAATTACTGGGCTCTGGGGAAAGAGCGGGGGAGTGGGACTAATTGGAGAACATTACTGGGCTATGGGGAAAGAGCGGGGGAGTGGGACTAATTGGAGAACATTACTGGGCTATGGGGAAAGAGCGGGGGATTGGGACTAATTGGAGAGAATTACTGGGCAATGGGGAAAGAGAGGGGGAGAGGGACTAATTGGAGAGAATTACTGGGCTGTGGGGAAAGAGCGGGGAGTGGGACTAATTGGAGAGAATTACTGGGCTATGGGGAAAGAGCGGGGGAGTGGGACTAATTGGAGAGAATTACTGGGCTATGGGGAAAGAGCGGGGGAGTGGGACTAATTGGAGAGCATTTCTGGGCTATGGGGAAAGAGCGGGGGAGTGGGACTAATCGGAGAGCATTACTAGGCTATGGGGAAAGAGCGGGGGAGTGGGACTAATTGGGGAGCATTACTGGGCTATGGGGAAAGAGCAGAGGAGTGGGACTAATTGGAGAGCATTTCTGGGCTATGGGGAAAGAGCGGGGGTGTGGGACTAATTGGAGAGAATTACTGGGCTATGGGGAAAGTGCGGGGGAGTGGGACTAATTGGAGAGAATTACTGGGCTATGGGGAAAGAGCGGGGGATTGGGACTAATTGGAGACCATTACTGGGCTATGGGGAAAGAGCGGGGGAGTGGGACTAATTGGAGAGAATTACTGGGCTATGGGGAAAGAGCGGGGGAGTGGGACTAATTGGAGAGAATTACTGGGCTATGGGGAAAGAGCGGGGGAGTGGGACTAATTGGAGCACATTACTGGGCTATGGGGAAAGAGCGGGGGAGTGGGACTAATTGGAGAACATTGCTGGGCTATGGGGAAAGAGCGGGGGAGTGGGATTAATTGGAGAGGATTACTGGGCTATGGGGAAAGAGCGGGGGAGTGGGACTAATTGGAGCACATTACTGGGCTATGGGGAAAGAGCGGGGGAGTGGGACTAATTGGAGAGCATTACTGGGCTATGGGGAAAGAGCGGGGGAGTGGGACTAATTGGAGAGCATTACTGGGCTATGGGGAAAGAGCGGGGGAGTGGGACTAATTGGAGAGCATTACTGGGCTATGGGGAAAGAGCGGGGGAGTGGGACTAATTGGAGAGAATTACTGGGCTATGGGGAAAGAGCAGGGGAGTGGGATTAATTGGAGAGCATTACTGGGCTATGGGGAAAGAGCAGGGGAGTGGGACTAATTGGAGTGCATTACTGGGGTATGGGGAAAGAGCGGGGGAGTGGGACTAATTGGAGAGCATTACTGGGCTATGGGGAAAGAGCGGGGGAGTGGGACTAATTGGAGAGAATTACTGGGCTATGGGGAAAGAGCGGGGGAGTGGGACTAATTGGAGAGCATTACTGGGCTATGGGGAAAGAGCGGGGGAGTGGGACTAATTGGAGAGAATTACTGGGCTATGGGGAAAGAGCGGGGGAGTGGGACTAATTGGAGAGCATTACTGGGCTATGGGGAAAGAGCGGGGGAGTGGGACTAATTGGAGAGCATTACTGGGCTATGGGGAAAGAGCGGGGGATTGGGACTAATTGGAGAGAATTACTGGGCTCTGGGGAAAGAGCGGGGGAGTGGGACTAATTGGAGAACATTACTGGGCTATGGGGAAAGAGCGGGGGAGTGGGACTAATTGGAGAACATTACTGGGCTATGGGGAAAGAGCGGGGGATTGGGACTAATTGGAGAGAATTACTGGGCTATGGGGAAAGAGAGGGGGAGAGGGACTAATTGGAGAGAATTACTGGGCTGTGGGGAAAGAGCGGGGAGTGGGACTAATTGGAGAGAATTACTGGGCTATGGGGAAAGAGCGGGGGAGTGGGACTAATTGGAGAGAATTACTGGGCTATGGGGAAAGAGCGGGGGAGTGGGACTAATTGGGGAGCATTACTGGGCTATGGGGAAAGAGCGGAGGAGTGGGACTAACTGGAGAGCATTTCTGGGCTATGGGGAAAGAGCGGGGGAGTGGGACTAATCGGAGAGCATTACTAGGCTATGGGGAAAGAGCGGGGGAGTGGGACTAATTGGGGAGCATTACTGGGCTATGGGAAAGAGCAGAGGAGTGGGACTAATTGGAGAGCATTTCTGGGCTATGGGGAAAGAGCGGGGGAGTGGGACTAATTGGAGAGAATTACTGGGCTATGGGGAAAGAGCGGGGGAGTGGGACTAATTGGAGAGAATTACTGGGCTATGGGGAAAGAGCGGGGGATTGGGACTAATTGGAGACCATTACTGGGCTATGGGGAAAGAGCGGGGGAGTGGGACTAATTGGAGCACATTACTGGGCTATGGGGAAAGAGCGGGGGAGTGGGACTAATTGGAGAGAATTACTGGGCTATGGGGAAAGAGCGGGGGATTGGGACTAATTGGAGACCATTACTGGGCTATGGGGAAAGAGCGGGGGAGTGGGACTAATTGGAGCACATTACTGGGCTATGGGGAAAGAGCGGGGGAGTGGGACTAATTGGAGAGCATTTCTGGGCTATGGGGAAAGAGCGGGGGAGTGGGACTAATTGGAGACCATTACTGGGATATGGGGAAAGAGCGGGGGTGTGGGACTAATTGGAGACCATTACTGGGCTATGGGGAAAGAGCGGGGGAGTGGGACTAATTGGAGAGCATTTCTGGGCTATGGGGAAAGAGCGGGGGAGTGGGACTAATTGGAGACCATTACTGGGCTATGGGGAAAGAGCGGGGGAGTGGGACTAATTGGAGACCATTACTGGGATATGGGGAAAGAGCGGGGGTGTGGGACTAATTGGAGACCATTACTGGGCTATGGGGAAAGAGCGGGGGAGTGGGACTAATTGGAGACCATTACTGGGATATGGGGAAAGAGCGGGGGAGTGGGACTAATTGGAGACCATTACTGGGCTATGGGGAAAGAGCGTGGGAGTGGGACTAATTGGAGAACATTACTGGGCTATGGGGAAAGAGCGGGGGAGTGGGACTAATTGGAGAGCATTACTGGGCTATGGGGAAAGACCGGGGGAGTGGGACTCATTGGAGAACAGTACTGGGCTATGGGGAAAGAGCGGGGGAGTGGGACTAATTGGAGACCATTACTGGGCTATGGGGAAAGAGCGTGGGAGTGGGACTAATTGGAGAACATTACTGGGCTATGGGGAAAGAGCGGGGGAGTGGGACTAATTGGAGACCATTACTGGGCTATTGGGAAAGAGCGGTGGAGTGGGACTAATTGGAGAACATTACTGGGCTATGGGGAAAGAGCGGGGGAGTGGGACTAATTGGAGAGAATTACTGGGCTATGGGAAAGAGCGGGGGAGTGGGACTAATTGGAGAGAATTACTGGGCTATGGGGAAAGAGCGGGGGAGTGGGACTAATTGGAGAGAATTACTGGGCTATGGGGAAAGAGCGGGGGAGTGGGACTAATTGGAGAGAATTACTGGGCTATGGGGAAAGAGCGGGGGAGTGGGACTAATTGGAGAGCATTTCTGGGCTATGGGGAAAGAGCGGGGAGTGGGACTAATTGGAGAGCATTTCTGGGCTATGGGGAAAGAGCGGGGAGTGGGACTAATTGGAGACCATTACTGGGATATGGGGAAAGAGCGGGGGTGTGGGACTAATTGGAGAACATTACTGGGCTATGCGGAAAGAGAGGGGAGAGGGACTACTTGGAGAGAATTAGTGGGCTATGGGGAAAGAGCGGGGGAGAGGGACTAATTGGAGAGAATTACTGGGGTATGGGGAAAGAGCGGGGGAGTGGGACTAATTGGAGAGCATTACTGTGCTATGGGGAAAGAGCGGGGGAGTGGGACTAATTGGAGAGCATTACTGGGATATGGGGAAAGAGCGGGGGAGTGGGATTAATTGGAGAGCTTTACTGGGCTATGGGGAAAGAGCGGGGGAGTGGGACTAATTGGAGAGCATTACTGGGCTATGGGGAAAGAGCGGGGGAGTGGGACTAATTGGAGAGAATTACTGGGCTATGGGGAAAGAGCGGGGGAATTGGGACTATTTGGAGCACATTACTGGGCTATGGGGAAAGAGCGGGGGAGTGGGACCAATTTGGAGAGAATTACTGGGCTGTGGGGAAAGAGCGGGGGAGTGGGACTAATTGGAGACCATTACTGAGCTATGGGGAAAGAGCAGGGGGAGTGGGACCAATTTGGAGAGAATTACTGGGCTATGGGGAAAGAGCGGGGGAGTGGGACTAATTGGAGAGAATTACTGGGCTATGGGGATAGAGCGGGGGAGTGGGACTAATTGGTGAGCGTTACTGGGCTATGGGGAAAGAGCGGGGGAGTGGGACTAATTGGAGAGCATTACTGGGCTATGGGGAAAGAGCGGGGGAGTGGGACTAATTGGAGAACATTACTGGGCTATGGGGAAAGAGAGGGGGAGAGGGACTAATTGGAGAGAATTACTGGGCTATGGGGAAAGAGAGGGGAGTGGGACTAATTGGAGAGAATTACTGGGCTATGGGGAAGGAGCGGGGGAGTGGGACTAATTGGAGAGAATTACTGGGCTATGGGGAAAGAGAGGGGAGTGGGACTAATTGGAGAGCATTACTGGGATATGGGGAAAGAGCGGGGGAGTGGGACTAATTGGAGAGCATTTCTGGGCTATGGGGAAAGAGCGGGGAGTGGGACTAATTGGAGAGCATTTCTGGGCTATGGGGAAAGAGCGGGGAGTGGGACTAATTGGAGACCATTACTGGGATATGGGGAAAGAGCGGGGGTGTGGGACTAATTGGAGAACATTACTGGGCTATGCGGAAAGAGAGGGGAGAGGGACTACTTGGAGAGAATTACTGGGCTATGGGGAAAGAGCGGGGGAGAGGGACTAATTGGAGAGAATTACTGGGCTATGGGGAAAGAGCGGGGGAGTGGGACTAATTGGAGCACATTACTGGGCTATGGGGAAAGAGCGGGGGAGTGGGACCAATTTGGAGAGAATTACTGGGCTGTGGGGCAAGAGCGGGGGAGTGGGACTAATTGGAGACCATTACTGAGCTATGGGGAAAGAGCAGGGGGAGTGGGACCAATTTGGAGAGAATTACTGGGCTATGGGGAAAGAGCGGGGGAGTGGGACTAATTGGAGAGAATTACTGGGCTATGGCGATAGAGCGGGGGAGTGGGACTAATTGGTGAGCGTTACTGGGCTATGGGGAAAGAGCGGGGGAGTGGGACTAATTGGAGAGCATTACTGGGCTATGGGGAAAGAGCGGGGGAGTGGGACTAATTGGAGAACATTACTGGGCTATGGGGAAAGAGAGGGGGAGAGGGACTAATTGGAGAGAATTACTGGGCTATGGGGAAAGAGAGGGGAGTGGGACTAATTGGAGAGAATTACTGGGCTATGGGGAAGGAGCGGGGGAGTGGGACTAATTGGAGAGAATTACTGGGCTATGGGGAAGGAGCGGGGGAGTGGGACTAATTGGAGAGAATTACTGGGCTATGGGGAAAGAGAGGGGAGTGGGACTAATTGGAGAGAATTACTGGGCTATGGGGAAGGAGCGGGGGAGTGGGACTAATTGGAGAGAATTACTGGGCTATGGGGAAAGAGAGGGGAGTGGGACTAATTGGAGAGCATTACTGGGCTTTGGGGAAAGAGCGGGGGAGTGGGACTTATTGGAGAGTATTACTGGGCTATGGGGATAGAGCGGGAGAGTGGGACTAATTGGAGAGCATTACTGGGCTACGGGGAAAGAGCGGGGGAGTGGGACTAATTGGAGAGCATTACTGGGCTATGGGGAAAGAGCGGGGGAGTGGGACTAATTGGAGAGAATTACTGGGCTATGGGGAAAGAGCAGGGTAGTGGGACTAATTGGAGAACATTACTGGGCTATGGGGAAAGAGCGGCGGAGTGGGACTAATTGGAGAGCATTACTGGGCTATGGGGAAAGAGCGGGGGAGTGGGACTAATTGGAGAGAATTACTGGGCTACGGGGAAAGAGCGGGGGAGTGGGACTAATTGGAGAGCATTACTGGGATATGGGGAAAGAGTAGGGGAGGGGGACTAATTGGAGAGAATTACTGGGCTATGGGGAAAGAGCGGGGCAGTGGGACTAATTGGAGAGAATTACTGGGCTATGGGGAAAGAGCGGGGGAGTGGGACTAATTCGAGAGTATTACTGGGCGATGGGGAAAGAGCGGGGGAGTGGGACTAATTGGAGAGAATTACTGGGCTATGGGGAAAGAGCGGGGGAGTGGGACTAATTCGAGAGTATTACTGGGCGATGGGGAAAGAGCGGGGGAGTGGGACTAATTGGAGAGAATTACTGGGCTATGGGGAAAGAGCGGGGGAGTGGGACTAATTGGAGAGCATTACTGGGCTATGGGGAAAGAGCGGGGGAGTGGGACTAATTCGAGAGCATGACTCGGCTAAGGGGAAAGAGCGGGCGCGTGGGACTAATTGGAGAACATTACTGGGCTATGGGGAAACAGCGGGGGAGTGGGACTAATTGGAGAGCATTACTGGGCTACGGGGAAGAGCGGGGGAGTGGGACTAATTGGAGAGTATTACTGGGCTATGGGGAAAGAGCGGGGGAGTGGGACTAATTGGAGAGAATTACTGGGCTATGGGGAAAGAGCGGGGGAGTGGGACTAATTGGAGAGCATTTCTGGGCTATGGGGAAAGAGCGGGGGAGTGGGACTAATTGGAGAGCATTTCTGGGCTATGGGGAAAGAGCGGGGAGTGGGACTAATTGGAGAGCATTTCTGGGCTATGGGGAAAGAGCGGGGAGTGGGACTAATTGGAGACCATTACTGGGATATGGGGAAAGAGCGGGGGTGTGGGACTAATTGGAGAACATTACTGGGCTATGCGGAAAGAGAGGGGAGAGGGACTACTTGGAGAGAATTACTGGGCTATGGGGAAAGAGCGGGGGAGAGGGACTAATTGGAGAGAATTACTGGGCTATGGGGAAAGAGCGGGGGAGTGGGACTAATTGGATCACATTACTGGGCTATGGGGAAAGAGCGGGGGAGTGGGACCAATTTGGAGAGAATTACTGGGCTGTGGGGAAAGAGCGGGGGAGTGGGACTAATTGGAGACCATTACTGAGCTATGGGGAAAGAGCAGGGGGAGTGGGACCAATTTGGAGAGAATTACTGGGCTATGGGGAAAGAGCGGGGGAGTGGGACTAATTGGAGAGAATTACTGGGCTATGGCGATAGAGCAGGGGAGTGGGACTAATTGGTGAGCGTTACTGGGCTATGGGGAAAGAGCGGGGGAGTGGGACTAATTGGAGAGCATTACTGGGCTATGGGGAAAGAGCGGGGGAGTGGGACTAATTGGAGAACATTACTGGGCTATGGGGAAAGAGAGGGGGAGAGGGACTAATTGGAGAGAATTACTGGGCTATGGGGAAAGAGAGGGGAGTGGGACTAATTGGAGAGAATTACTGGGCTATGGGGAAGGAGCGGGGGAGTGGGACTAATTGGAGAGAATTACTGGGCTATGGGGAAGGAGCGGGGGAGTGGGACTAATTGGAGAGAATTACTGGGCTATGGGGAAAGAGAGGGGAGTGGGACTAATTGGAGAGAATTACTGGGCTATGGGGAAGGAGCGGGGGAGTGGGACTAATTGGAGAGAATTACTGGGCTATGGGGAAAGAGAGGGGAGTGGGACTAATTGGAGAGCATTACTGGGCTTTGGGGAAAGAGCGGGGGAGTGGGACTAATTGGAGAGTATTACTGGACTATGGGGATAGAGCGGGAGAGTGGGACTAATTGGAGAGCATTACTGGGCTACGGGGAAAGAGCAGGGGAGTGGGACTAATTGGAGAGCATTACTGGGCTATGGGGAAAGAGCGGGGGAGTGGGACTAATTGGAGAGAATTACTGGGCTATGGGGAAAGAGCAGGGTAGTGGGACTAATTGGAGAACATTACTGGGCTATGGGGAAAGAGCGGCGGAGTGGGACTAATTGGAGAGCATTACTGGGCTATGGGGAAAGAGCGGGGGAGTGGGACTAATTGGAGAGAATTACTGGGCTACGGGGAAAGAGCGGGGGAGTGGGACTACTTGGAGAGAATTACTGGGCTATGGGGAAAGAGCGGGGGAGAGGGACTAATTGGAGAGAATTACTGGGCTATGGGAAAGAGCGGGGGAGTGGGACTAATTGGATCACATTACTGGGCTATGGGGAAAGAGCGGGGGAGTGGGACCAATTTGGAGAGAATTACTGGGCTGTGGGGAAAGAGCGGGGGAGTGGGACTAATTGGAGACCATTACTGAGCTATGGGGAAAGAGCAGGGGGAGTGGGACCAATTTGGAGAGAATTACTGGGCTATGGGGAAAGAGCGGGGGAGTGGGACTAATTGGAGAGAATTACTGGGCTATGGCGATAGAGCAGGGGAGTGGGACTAATTGGTGAGCGTTACTGGGCTATGGGGAAAGAGCGGGGGAGTGGGACTAATTGGAGAGCATTACTGGGCTATGGGGAAAGAGCGGGGGAGTGGGACTAATTGGAGAACATTACTGGGCTATGGGGAAAGAGAGGGGGAGAGGGACTAATTGGAGAGAATTACTGGGCTATGGGGAAAGAGAGGGGAGTGGGACTAATTGGAGAGAATTACTGGGCTATGGGGAAGGAGCGGGGGAGTGGGACTAATTGGAGAGAATTACTGGGCTATGGGGAAGGAGCGGGGGAGTGGGACTAATTGGAGAGAATTACTGGGCTATGGGGAAAGAGAGGGGAGTGGGACTAATTGGAGAGAATTACTGGGCTATGGGGAAGGAGCGGGGGAGTGGGACTAATTGGAGAGAATTACTGGGCTATGGGGAAAGAGAGGGGAGTGGGACTAATTGGAGAGCATTACTGGGCTTTGGGGAAAGAGCGGGGGAGTGGGACTAATTGGAGAGTATTACTGGACTATGGGGATAGAGCGGGAGAGTGGGACTAATTGGAGAGCATTACTGGGCTACGGGGAAAGAGCAGGGGAGTGGGACTAATTGGAGAGCATTACTGGGCTATGGGGAAAGAGCGGGGGAGTGGGACTAATTGGAGAGAATTACTGGGCTATGGGGAAAGAGCAGGGTAGTGGGACTAATTGGAGAACATTACTGGGCTATGGGGAAAGAGCGGCGGAGTGGGACTAATTGGAGAGCATTACTGGGCTATGGGGAAAGAGCGGGGGAGTGGGACTAATTGGAGAGAATTACTGGGCTACGGGGAAAGAGCGGGGGAGTGGGACTAATTGGAGAGCATTACTGGGCTATGGGGAAAGAGCGGCGGAGTGGGACTAATTGGAGAATTACTGGGCTATGGGGAAAGAGCGGGGGAGTGGGACTAATTGGAGAGCATTACTGGGCTACGGGGAAAGAGCGGGGGAGTGGGACTAATTGGAGAGAATTACTGGGCTATGGGGAAAGAGCGGGGGAGTGGGACTAATTGGAGAGCATTACTGGGCTATGGGGAAAGAGCAGGGGAGTGGGACTCATTGGAGAGCATTACTGGGCTATGGGGAAAGAGCGGGGGAGTGGGACTAATTGGAGAGCATTACTGGGCTATGGGGAAAGAGCGGGGCAGTGGGACTGATTGGAGAGAATTACTGGGCTATGGGGAAAGAGCGGGGGAGTGGGACTAATTGGAGAGCATTACTGGGCTGTGGGGAAAGAGCGGGGGAGTGGGACTAATTGGAGAGCATTACTGGGCTATGGGGAAAGAGCGGGGGAGTGGGACTAATTGGAGAGCATTACTGGGCTATGGGGAAAGAGCGGGGGAGTGGGACTAATTGGAGAGCATTACTGGGCTATGGGGAAAGAGCGGGGGAGTGGGACTAATTGGAGAGCATTACTGGGCTACGGGGAAAGAGCGGGGGAGTGGGACTAATTCGAGAGCATTACTGGACTATGGGGAAAGAGCGGGGGAGTGGGACTAATTGGAGAGAATTACTGGGCTATGTGGATAGAGCGGGGGAGTGGGACTAATTGGTGAGCGTTACTGGGCTGTGGGGAAAGAGCGGGGGAATGGGACTAATTGGAGAGCATTACTGGGCTATGGGGAAAGAGCGGGGGAGTGGGACTAATTGGAGAACATTACTGGGCTATGGGGAAAGAGCGGGGGAGTGGGACTAATTGGAGAACATTACAGGGCTATGGGGAAAGAGCGGGGGAGTGGGACTAATTGGAGAACATTACTGGGCTATGGGGAAAGAGCGGGGGAGTGGGACTAATTGGA
The DNA here is from genome assembly GCF_052327205.1 of Somniosus microcephalus. Classification (NCBI taxonomy): domain Eukaryota; kingdom Metazoa; phylum Chordata; class Chondrichthyes; order Squaliformes; family Somniosidae; genus Somniosus; species Somniosus microcephalus. The sequence goes on along the minus strand of NC_140990.1, from coordinate 31,522,517 downwards.
GAACATTACAGGGCTATGGGGAAAGAGCGGGGGAGTGGGACGAATTGGAGACCATGAGTGGGCTATGGGGTAAGAGCGAGGGAGTGGGACTAATTGGAGAGAATTACTGGGCTATGGGGAAAGAGCAGGGGAGTGGGACTAATTGGTGAGCATTACTGGGCTATGGGGAAAGAGTGGGGGAGTGGGACTAATTGGAGAGAATTACTGGGCTATGGGGAAAGAGCGGGGGAGTGGGACTAATTGGTGAGCATTACTGGGCTATGGGGAAAGAGTGGGGGAGTGGGACTAATTGGAGAGAATTACTGGGACTGGGGAAAGGGCGGGGGAGTGGGACTAATTGGAGAGTATTACTGGGCTATGGGGAAAGAGCGGGGGAGGCGGACTAATTGGAGAGCATTACTGGGCTATGGGGAAAGAGCGGGGGAGTGGGACTAATTGGAGAGAATTACTGGGCTATGGGGAAAGAGCGGGGGAGTGGGACTAATTGGAAAGAATTACTGGGCTATGGGGAAAGAGCAGGGGAGTGGGACTAATTGGTGAGCATGACTGGGCTATGGGGAAAGAGTGGGGGAGTGGGACTAATTGGAGAGAATTACTGGGCTATGGGGAAAGAGCGGGGGAGTGGGACTAATTGGTGAGCATTACTGGGCTATGGGGAAAGAGTGGGGGAGTGGGACTAATTGGAGAGAATTACTGGGCTACGGGGAAAGAGCGGGGGAGTGGGACTAATTGGAGAGCATTACTGGGCTATGGGGAAAGAGCGGCGGAGTGGGACTAATTGGAGAATTACTGGGCTATGGGGAAAGAGCGGGGGAGTGGGACTAATTGGAGAGCATTACTGGGCTACGGGGAAAGAGCGGGGGAGTGGGACTAATTGGAGAGAATTACTGGGCTATGGGGAAAGAGCGGGGGAGTGGGACTAATTGGACAGCATTACTGGGCTATGGGGAAAGAGCAGGGGAGTGGGACTCATTGGAGAGCATTACTGGGCTATGGGGAAAGAGCGGGGGAGTGGGACTAATTGGAGAGCATTACTGGGCTATGGGGAAAGAGCGGGGCAGTGGGACTGATTGGAGAGAATTACTGGGCTATGGGGAAAGAGCGGGGGAGTGGGACTAATTGGAGAGCATTACTGGGCTATGGGGAAAGAGCGGGGGAGTGGGACTAATTGGAGAGCATTACTGGGCTATGGGGAAAGAGCGGGGGAGTGGGACTAATTGGAGAGCATTACTGGGCTATGGGGAAAGAGCGGGGGAGTGGGACTAATTGGAGAGCATTACTGGGCTATGGGGAAAGAGCGGGGGAGTGGGACTAATTGGAGAGCATTACTGGGCTACGGGGAAAGAGCGGGGGAGTGGGACTAATTCGAGAGCATTACTGGACTATGGGGAAAGAGCGGGGGAGTGGGACTAATTGGAGAGAATTACTGGGCTATGTGGATAGAGCGGGGGAGTGGGACTAATTGGTGAGCGTTACTGGGCTGTGGGGAAAGAGCGGGGGAATGGGACTAATTGGAGAGCATTACTGGGCTATGGGGAAAGAGCGGGGGAGTGGGACTAATTGGAGAACATTACTGGGCTATGGGGAAAGAGCGGGGGAGTGGGACTAATTGGAGAACATTACAGGGCTATGGGGAAAGAGCGGGGGAGTGGGACTAATTGGAGAACATTACTGGGCTATGGGGAAAGAGCGGGGGAGTGGGACTAATTGGAGAACATTACAGGGCTATGGGGAAAGAGCGGGGGAGTGGGACGAATTGGAGACCATGACTGGGCTATGGGGAAAGAGCGGGGGAGTGGGACTAATTGGAGAGAATTACTGGGCTATGGGGAAAGAGCAGGGGAGTGGGACTAATTGGTGACCATTACTGGGCTATGGGGAAAGAGTGGGGGAGTGGGACTAATTGGAGAGAATTACTGGGCTATGGGGAAAGAGCGGGGGAGTGGGACTAATTGGTGAGCATTACTGGGCTATGGGGAAAGAGTGGGGGAGTGGGACTAATTGGAGAGAATTACTGGGACTGGGGAAAGGGCGGGGGAGTGGGACTAATTGGAGAGTATTACTGGGCTATGGGGAAAGAGCGGGGGAGGCGGACTAATTGGAGAGCATTACTGGGCTATGGGGAAAGAGCGGGGGAGTGGGACTAATTGGAGAGAATTACTGGGCTATGGGGAAAGAGCGGGGGAGTGGGACTAATTGGAGAGAATTACTGGGCTATGGGGAAAGAGCAGGGGAGTGGGACTAATTGGTGAGCATGACTGGGCTATGGGGAAAGAGTGGGGGAGTGGGACTAATTGGAGAGAATTACTGGGCTATGGGGAAAGAGCGGGGGAGTGGGACTAATTGGTGAGCATTACTGGGCTATGGGGAAAGAGTGGGGGAGTGGGACTAATTGGAGAGAATTACTGGGCTGTGGGGAAAGAGTGGGGGAGTGGGACTAATTGGAGAGAATTACTGGGCTATGGGGAAAGAGCGGGGGAGTGGGACTAATTGGAGAGAATTACTGGGCTATGGGGAAACAGCGGGGGAGTGGGACTAATTGGAGAGCATTACTGGGCTATGGGGAAAGAGCGGGGGAGTGGGACTAATTGGAGAACATTGCTGGGCTATGGGGAAAGAGCGGGGGAGTGGGACTAATTGGAGAGAATTACTGGGCTATGGGGAAAGAGCGGGGGAGTGGGACTAATTGGAGAACTTTACTGGGCTATGGGGAAAGAGCGGGTGAGTGGGACTAATTGGAGAGAATTACTGGGCGATGGGGAAAGAGCGGGGGAGTGGGACTAATTGGAGAGCATTACTGGGCTATGGGGAAAGAGCGGGGGAGTGGGATTAATTGGAGAGAATTACTGGGCTATGGGGAAAGAGCGGGGGAGTGGGACTAATTGGAGAGCATTACTGGGCTATGGGGAAAGAGCGGGGGAGTGGGACTAATTGGAGAGCATTACTGGGCTATGGGGAAAGAGCGGGGGAGTGGGACTAATTGCAGAGCATTACTGGGCTATGGGGAAAGAGCGGGGGAGTGGGACTAATTGGAGAGCATTACTGGGCTATGGGGAAAGAGCGGGGGAGTGGGACTAATTGGAGAGAATTACTGGGCTATGGGGAAAGAGCGGGGGAGTGGGACTAATTGGAGAGCATTACTGGGCTATGGGGAAAGAGCGGGGGAGTGGGACTAATTGGAGAGCATTACTGGGCTATGGGGAAAGAGCGGGGGAGTGGGACTAATTGGAGAGCATTACTGGGCTATGGGGAAAGAGCGGGGGAGTGGGACTAATTGGAGAGTATTACTGGGCTATGGGGAAAGAGCGGGGAGTGGGACTAATTGGAGAGAATTACTGGGCTATGGGGAAAGAGCGGGGGAGTGGGACTAATTGGAGAGAATTACTGGGCTATGGGGAAAGAGCGGGGGAGTGGGACTAATTGGAGAGCATTACTGGGCTATGGGGAAAGAGCGGGGGAGTGGGACTAATTGGAGAGTATTACTGGGCTCTGGCGAAAGAGCGGGGAGTGGGACTAATTGGAGAGAATTACTGGGCTATGGGGAAAGAGCGGGGGAGTGGGACTAATTTGAGAGAATTATTGGGCTATGGGGAAAGAGCGGGGGACTGGGACTAATTGGAGAGCATTACTGGGCTATGGGGAAAGAGCGGGGGAGTGGGACTAATTGGAGAGCATTACTGGGCTATGGGGAAAGAGCTGGGGAGTGAGGATAATTGGAGAGCATTACTGGGCTATGGGGAAAGAGCGGGGGAGTGGGACTAATTGGAGAGCATTACTGGGCTGTGGGGAAAGAGCGGGGGAGTGGGACTAATTGGAGAACATTACTGGGCTATGGGGAAAGAGCGGGGAGTGGGACGAATTGGAGAGCATTACTGGGCTATGGGGAAAGAGCGGGGGAGTGGGACTAATTGGAGAGCATTACTGGGCTATGGGGAAAGAGCGGGTGAGTGAGGATAATTGGAGAGTATTACTGGGCTATGGGGAAAGAGCGGGGGAGTGGGACTAATTGGAGAGAATTACTGGGCTATGGGGAAAGAGCGGGGGAGTGGGACTAATTGGAGAACATTACTGGGCTATGGGGAAAGAGGGGGGAGTGGGACAAATTGGAGAGCATTACTGGGCTATGGGGAAAGAGCGGGGGAGTGGGACTAATTGGAGAACATTACTGGGCTATGGGGAAAGAGCGGGGGAGTGGGATTAATTGGAGAGAATTACTGGGCTATGGGGAAAGAGCGGGGGAGTGGGACTAATTGGAGAGCATTACTGGGCTATGGGGAAAGAGCGGGGGAGTGGGACTAATTGGAGAGCATTTCTGGGCTATGGGGAAAGAGCGCGGGAGTGGGACTAATTGGAGAGAATTACTGGGCTATGGGGAAAGAGCGGGGGAGTGGGACTAATTGGAGAGAATTACTGGGCTATGGGGAAAGAGCGGGGGAGTGGGACTAATTGGAGAGAATTACTGGGCTATGGGGAAAGAGCGGGGGAGTGGGACTAATTGGAGAGAATTACTGGGCTATGGGGAAAGAGCGGGGGAGTGGGACTAATTGGAGAGAATTACTGGGCTATGGGGAAAGAGCGGGGGAGCGGGACTAATTGGAGAGAATTACTGGGCTATGGGGAAAGAGCGGAAGAGTGGGACTAATTGGAGAACATTACTGGGCTATGGGGAAAGAGCGGGGGAGTGGGACTAATTGGAGAACATTACTGGGCTATGGGGAAAGAGCGGGTGAGTGGGGCTAATTGGAGAGAATTACTGGGCTATGGGGATAGAGCGGGGGAGTGGGACGAATTGGAGAGAATTACTGGGCTATGGGGAAAGAGCGGGGGAGTGGGACTAATTGGAGAGCATTACTGGGCTATGGGGAAAGAGCGGGGGAGTGGGACTAATTGGAGAGAATTACTGGGCAATGGGGAAAGAGCGGGGGAGTGGGACTAATTGGAGAGCATTACTGGGCTATGGGGAAGGAGCAGGGGAGTGGGACTAATTGGAGAGAATTACTGGGCTATGGGGAAAGAGCGGGGGAGTGGGACTAATTGGAGAACATTACTGGGCTATGGGGAAAGAGCGGGGGAGTGGGACTAATTGGAGAGCATTACTGGGCTATGGGGAAAGAGCAGGGGAGTGGGACTAATTGGAGAACATTACTGGGCTACGGGGAAAGAGCGGGGGAGTGGGACTAATTGGAGAGCATTACTGGGCTATGGGGAAAGAGCGGGGGAGTGGGACTAATTGGAGAGCATTACTGGGCTATGGGGAAAGAGCGGGGGAGTGGGACTAATTGGAGAACATTACTGGGCTACGGGGAAAGAGCGGGGGAGTGGGACTAATTGGAGAGCATTACTGGGCTATGGGGAAAGAGCGGGGGAGTGGGACTAATTGGAGAGCATTACTGGGCTATGGGGAAAGAGCGGGGGAGTGGGACTAATTGGAGAGAATTACTGGGCTCTGGGGAAAGAGCGGGGAGTGGGACTAATTGGAGAGAATTACTGGGCTATGGGGAAAGAGCGGCTGAGTGGGACTAATTGGAGAGCATTACTGGGCTATGGGGAAAGAGCGGGGGAGTGGGACTAATTGGAGAGCATTACTGGGCTATGGGGAAAGAGCGGGGGAGTGGGACTAATTGGAGAGCATTACTGGGCTATGGGGAAAGAGTGGGGTAGTGGGACTAATTGGAGAGAATTACTGGGCTATGGGGAAAGAGCGGGGGAGTGGGACTAATTGGAGAGAATTACTGGGCTATGGGGAAAGAGCGGGGGAGTGGGACTAATTGGAGAGCATTACTGGGCTATGGGGAAAGAGCAGGGGAGTGGGACTAATTGGAGAGCATTACTGGGCTATGGGGAAAGAGCGGGGGAGTGGGACTAATTGGAGAGCATTACTGGGCTATGGGGAAAGAGCGGGGGAGTGGGACTAATTGGAGAGCATTACTGGGCTATGGGGAAAGAGCGGGGAGTGGGACTAATTGGAGAGCATTACTGGGCTATGGGGAAAGAGCGGGTGAGTGGGACTAATTGGAGAGCATTACTGGGCTATGGGGAAAGAGTGGGGTAGTGGGACTAATTGGAGAGAATTACTGGGCTATGGGGAAAGAGCGGGGGAGTGGGACTAATTGGAGAGAATTACTGGGCTATGGGGAAAGAGCGGGGGAGTGGGACTAATTGGAGAGCATTACTGGGCTATGGGGAAAGAGCGGGGGAGTGGGACTAATTGGAGAGCATTACTGGGCTATGGGGAAAGAGCGGGGGAGTGGGACTAATTGGAGAGCATTACTGGGCTATGGGGAAAGAGTGGGGTAGTGGGACTAATTGGAGAGAATTACTGGGCTATGGGGAAAGAGCGGGGGAGTGGGACTAATTGGAGAGAATTACTGGGCTATGGGGAAAGAGCGGGGGAGTGGGACTAATTGGAGAGAATTACTGGGCAATGGGGAAAGAGTGGGGGAGTGGGACTAATTGGAGAGCATTACTGGGCGATGGGGAAAGAGCGGAGGAGTGGGACTAATTGGAGAGCATTACTGGGCTATGGGGAAAGAGCGGGGGAGTGGGACTAATTGGAGAACATTACTGGTCTATGGGGAAAGAGCGGGGGAGTGGGACTAATTGGAGAGTATTACTGGGCTATGGGGAAAGAGCTGGGGAGTGGGACTAATTGGAGAACATTACTGGTCTATGGGGAAAGAGCAGGGGAGTGGGACTAATTGGAGAGAATTACTGGGCTATGGGGAATGAGCTGGGGAGTGGGACTAATTGGAGAGCATTACTGGGCTATGGGGAAAGAGCGGGGGAGTGGGACTAATTGGAGAACATTACTGGGCTATGGGGAAAGAGCGGGGGAGTGGGACTAATTGGAGAACATTACTGGTCTATGGGGAAAGAGTGGGGGAGTGGGACTAATTGGAGAGAATTACTGGGCTATGGGGAAAGAGCGCGAGAGTGGGACTAATTGGAGAGAATTACTGGGCGATGGGGAAAGAGCGGAGGAGTGGGACTAATTGGAGAGCATTACTGGTCTATGGGGAAAGAACGGGGGAGTGGGACTAATTGGAGAACATTACTGGGCTATGGGGAAAGAGCGGGGGAGTAGGACTAATTGGAGACCATTAGTGGGCTACGGGGAAAGAGCGGGGGAGTGGGACTAATTGGAGAACATTACTGGGCTGTGGGGAAAGAGCGGGGGAGTGGGACTAATTGGAGAGAATTACTGGGCTACGGGGAAAGAGCGGCGGAGTGGGACTAATTGGCGAGCATTACTGGGCTGTGGGGAAAGAGCGGGGGAGTGGGACTAATTGGAGAACATTACTGGGCTATGGGGAAAGAGAGGGGAGTGGGACTAATTGGAGAGCATTACTGGGCTATGGGGAAAGAGCGGGGGAGTGGGACTAATTGGAGAGAATTACTGGGCTACGGGGAAAGAGCGGCGGAGTGGGACTAATTGGAGAGAATTACTGGGCTACGGGGAAAGAGCGGCGGAGTGGGACTAATTGGCGAGCATTACTGGGCTGTGGGGAAAGAGCGGGGGAGTGGGACTAATTGGAGAACATTACTGGGCTATGGGGAAAGAGAGGGGAGTGGGACTAATTGGAGAGCATTACTGGGCTATGGGGAAAGAGCGGGGGAGTGGGACTAATTGGAGAGCATTATTGGGCTATGGGGAAAGAGCGGGGGAGTGGGACTAATTGGAGAGAATTACTGGGCTATGGGGAAAGAGCGGGGGAGTGGGACTAGTTGGAGAGAATTACTGGGCTTTGGGGAAAGAGCGGGGGAGTGGGACTAATTGGAGAGTATTACTGGGCTATAGGGAAAGAGCGGGGGAGTGGGACTAATTGGAGAGAATTACTGGGCTATGGGGAAAGAGCGGGGGAGTGGGACTAATTGGAGAGAATTACTGGGCTATGGGGAAAGAGCGGGGAGTGGGACTAATTGCAGAGCATTACTGGGCCATGGGGACAGAGCGGGGGAGTGGGACTAATTGGAGAACATTACTGGGCTATGGGGAAAGAGCGGGGAGTGGGACTAATTGGAGAGCATTACTGGGCTATGGGGAAAGAGCGGGGGAGTGGGACTAATTGGAGAGAATTACTGGGCTATGGGGAAAGAGCGGGGAGTGGGACTAATTGGAGAGCATTACTGGGCTATGGGGAAAGAGCGGGGGAGTGGGACTAATTGGAGAGAATTACTGGGCTATGGGGAAAGAGCGGGGGAGTGGGACTAATTGGAGAGCATTACTGGGCTATGGGGAAAGAGCGGGGGAGTGGGACTAATTGGAGAGAATTACTGGGCTATGGGGAAAGAGCGGGGGAGTGGGACTAATTGGAGAGTATTACTGGGCTATGGGGAAAGAGCAGGGGAGTGGGACTAATTGGAGAGAATTACTGGGCTATGGGGAAAGAGCGGGGGAGTGGGACTAATTGGAGAGAATTACTGGGCTATGGGGAAAGAGTGGGGGAGTGGGACTAATTGGAGAGAATTACTGGGCTATGGGGAAAGAGCGGGGGAGTGGGACTAATTGGAGAGCATTACTGGGCTATGGGGAAAGAGCGGGGGAGTGGGACTAATTGGAGAACATTACTGGGCTATGGGGAAAGAGCGGGGGTGTGGGACTAATTGGAGAACATTGCTGGGCTATGGGGAAAGAGCGGGGAGTGGGACTAATTGGAGAACATTACTGGGCTATGGGGAAAGAGCGGGGGAGTGGGACTAATTGGAGAGCATTACTGGGCTATGGGGAAAGAGCGGGGGAGTGGGACTAATTGGAGAACATTACTGGTCTATGGGGAAAGAGCAGGGGAGTGGGACTAATTGGAGAGAATTACTGGGCTATGGGGAAAGAGCTGGGGAGTGGGACTAATTGGAGAGCATTACTGGGCTATGGGGAAAGAGCGGGGGAGTGGGACTAATTGGAGAAAATTACTGGGCTATGGGGAAAGAGCGGGGGAGTGGGACTAATTGGAGAGAATTACTGGGCTATGGGGAAAGAGCAGGGGAGTGGGACTAATTGGAGAGAATTACTGGGCTATGGGGAAAGAGCGGGGGAGCGGGACTAATTGGAGAGAATTACTGGGCTATGGGGAAAGAGCGGAAGAGTGGGACTAATTGGAGAACATTACTGGGCTATGGGGAAAGAGCGGGGGAGTGGGACTAATTGGAGAACATTACTGGGCTATGGGGAAAGAGCGGGTGAGTGGGGCTAATTGGAGAGAATTACTGGGCTATGGGGATAGAGCGGGGGAGTGGGACGAATTGGAGAGAATTACTGGGCTATGGGGAAAGAGCGGGGGAGTGGGACTAATTGGAGAGCATTACTGGGCTATGGGAAAGAGCGGCGGAGTGGGACTAATTGGAGAATTACTGGGCTATGGGGAAAGAGCGGGGGAGTGGGACTAATTGGAGAGCATTACTGGGCTACGGGGAAAGAGCGGGGGAGTGGGACTAATTGGAGAGAATTACTGGGCTATGGGGAAAGAGCGGGGGAGTGGGACTAATTGGACAGCATTACTGGGCTATGGGGAAAGAGCAGGGGAGTGGGACTCATTGGAGAGCATTACTGGGCTATGGGGAAAGAGCGGGGGAGTGGGACTAATTGGAGAGCATTACTGGGCTATGGGGAAAGAGCGGGGCAGTGGGACTGATTGGAGAGAATTACTGGGCTATGGGGAAAGAGCGGGGGAGTGGGACTAATTGGAGAGCATTACTGGGCTATGGGGAAAGAGCGGGGGAGTGGGTCTAATTGGAGAGCATTACTGGGCTATGGGGAAAGAGCGGGGGAGTGGGACTAATTGGAGAGCATTACTGGGCTATGGGGAAAGAGCGGGGGAGTGGGACTAATTGGAGAGCATTACTGGGCTATGGGGAAAGAGCGGGGGAGTGGGACTAATTGGAGAGCATTACTGGGCTACGGGGAAAGAGCGGGGGAGTGGGACTAATTCGAGAGCATTACTGGACTATGGGGAAAGAGCGGGGGAGTGGGACTAATTGGAGAGAATTACTGGGCTATGTGGATAGAGCGGGGGAGTGGGACTAATTGGTGAGCGTTACTGGGCTGTGGGGAAAGAGCGGGGGAATGGGACTAATTGGAGAGCATTACTGGGCTATGGGGAAAGAGCGGGGGAGTGGGACTAATTGGAGAACATTACTGGGCTATGGGGAAAGAGCGGGGGAGTGGGACTAATTGGAGAACATTACAGGGCTATGGGGAAAGAGCGGGGGAGTGGGACTAATTGGAGAACATTACTGGGCTATGGGGAAAGAGCGGGGGAGTGGGACTAATTGGGGAACATTACAGGGCTATGGGGAAAGAGCGGGGGAGTGGGACGAATTGGAGACCATGACTGGGCTATGGGGAAAGAGCGGGGGAGTGGGACTAATTGGAGAGAATTACTGGGCTATGGGGAAAGAGCAGGGGAGTGGGACTAATTGGTGAGCATTACTGGGCTATGGGGAAAGAGTGGGGGAGTGGGACTAATTGGAGAGAATTACTGGGCTATGGGGAAAGAGCGGGGGAGTGGGACTAATTGGTGAGCATTACTGGGCTATGGGGAAAGAGTGGGGGAGTGGGACTAATTGGAGAGAATTACTGGGACTGGGGAAAGGGCGGGGGAGTGGGACTAATTGGAGAGTATTACTGGGCTATGGGGAAAGAGCGGGGGAGGCGGACTAATTGGAGAGCATTACTGGGCTATGGGGAAAGAGCGGGGGAGTGGGACTAATTGGAGAGAATTACTGGGCTATGGGGAAAGAGCGGGGGAGTGGGACTAATTGGAGAGAATTACTGGGCTATGGGGAAAGAGCAGGGCAGTGGGACTAATTGGTGAGCATGACTGGGCTATGGGGAAAGAGTGGGGGAGTGGGACTAATTGGAGAGAATTACTGGGCTATGGGGAAAGAGCGGGGGAGTGGGACTAATTGGTGAGCATTACTGGGCTATGGGGAAAGAGTGGAGGAGTGGGACTAATTGGAGAGAATTACTGGGCTGTGGGGAAAGAGTGGGGGAGTGGGACTAATTGGAGAGAATTACTGGGCTATGGGGAAAGAGCGGGGGAGTGGGACCAATTTGGAGAGAATTACTGGGCTGTGGGGAAAGAGCGGGGGAGTGGGACTAATTGGAGACCATTACTGAGCTATGGGGAAAGAGCAGGGGGAGTGGGACCAATTTGGAGAGAATTACTGGGCTATGGGGAAAGAGCGGGGGAGTGGGACTAATTGGAGAGAATTACTGGGCTATGGCGATAGAGCGGGGGAGTGGGACTAATTGGTGAGCGTTACTGGGCTATGGGGAAAGAGCGGGGGAGTGGGACTAATTGGAGAGCATTACTGGGCTATGGGGAAAGAGCGGGGGAGTGGGACTAATTGGAGAACATTACTGGGCTATGGGGAAAGAGAGGGGGAGAGGGACTAATTGGAGAGAATTACTGGGCTATGGGGAAAGAGAGGGGAGTGGGACTAATTGGAGAGAATTACTGGGCTATGGGGAAGGAGCGGGGGAGTGGGACTAATTGGAGAGAATTACTGGGCTATGGGGAAGGAGCGGGGGAGTGGGACTAATTGGAGAGAATTACTGGGCTATGGGGAAAGAGAGGGGAGTGGGACTAATTGGAGAGAATTACTGGGCTATGGGGAAGGAGCGGGGGAGTGGGACTAATTGGAGAGAATTACTGGGCTATGGGGAAAGAGAGGGGAGTGGGACTAATTGGAGAGCATTACTGGGCTTTGGGGAAAGAGTGGGGGAGTGGGACTAATTGGAGAGTATTACTGGACTATGGGGATAGAGCGGGAGAGTGGGACTAATTGGAGAGCATTACTGGGCTACGGGGAAAGAGCGGGGGAGTGGGACTAATTGGAGAGCATTACTGGGCTATGGGGAAAGAGCAGGGTAGTGGGACTAATTGGAGAACATTACTGGGCTATGGGGAAAGAGCGGCGGAGTGGGACTAATTGGAGAGCATTACTGGGCTATGGGGAAAGAGCGGGGGAGTGGGACTAATTGGAGAGAATTACTGGGCTACGGGGAAAGAGCGGGGGAGTGGGACTAATTGGAGAGCATTACTGGGCTATGGGGAAAGAGCGGCGGAGTGGGACTAATTGGAGAATTACTGGGCTATGGGGAAAGAGCGGGGGAGTGGGACTAATTGGAGAGCATTACTGGGCTACGGGGAAAGAGCGGGGGAGTGGGACTAATTGGAGAGAATTACTGGGCTATGGGGAAAGAGCGGGGGAGTGGGACTAATTGGAGAGCATTACTGGGCTATGGGGAAAGAGCAGGGGAGTGGGACTCATTGGAGAGCATTACTGGGCTGTGGGGAAAGAGCGGGGGAGTGGGACTAATTGGAGAACATTACTGGGCTATGGGGAAAGAGCGGGGAGTGGGACGAATTGGAGAGCATTACTGGGCTATGGGGAAAGAGCGGGGGAGTGGGACTAATTGGAGAGCATTACTGGGCTATGGGGAAAGAGCGGGGGAGTGGGACTAATTGGAGAGCATTACTGGGCTATGGGGAAAGAGCGGGTGAGTGAGGATAATTGGAGAGTATTACTGGGCTATGGGGAAAGAGCGGGGGAGTGGGACTAATTGGAGAGAATTACTGGGCTATGGGGAAAGAGCGGGGGAGTGGGACTAATTGGAGAACATTACTGGGCTATGGGGAAAGAGCGGGGGAGTGGGACAAATTGGAGAGCATTACTGGGCTATGGGGAAAGAGCGGGGGAGTGGGACTAATTGGAGAACATTACTGGGCTATGGGGAAAGAGCGGGGGAGTGGGATTAATTGGAGAGAATTACTGGGCTATGGGGAAAGAGCGGGGGAGTGGGACTAATTGGAGAGCATTACTGGGCTATGGGGAAAGAGCGGGGGAGTGGGACTAATTGGAGAGCATTTCTGGGCTATGGGGAAAGAGCGCGGGAGTGGGACTAATTGGAGAGAATTACTGGGCTATGGGGAAAGAGCGGGGGAGTGGGACTAATTGGAGAGCATTACTGGGCTATGGGGAAAGAGCGGGGGAGTGGGACTAATTGGAGAACATTACTGGGCTATGGGGAAAGAGCGGGGGAGTGGGACTAATTGGAGAGAATTACTGGTCTATGGGGAAAGAGCGGGGGAGTGGGACTAATTGGAGAGAATTACTGGGCTATGGGGAAAGAGCGGGGGAGCGGGACTAATTGGAGAGAATTACTGGGCTATGGGGAAAGAGCGGAAGAGTGGGACTAATTGGAGAACATTACTGGGCTATGGGGAAAGAGCGGGGGAGTGGGACTAATTGGAGAACATTACTGGGCTATGGGGAAAGAGCGGGTGAGTGGGGCTAATTGGAGAGAATTACTGGGCTATGGGGATAGAGCGGGGGAGTGGGACGAATTGGAGAGAATTACTGGGCTATGGGGAAAGAGCGGGGGAGTGGGACTAATTGGAGAGCATTACTGGGCTATGGGGAAAGAGCGGCGGAGTGGGACTAATTGGAGAATTACTGGGCTATGGGGAAAGAGCGGGGGAGTGGGACTAATTGGAGAGCATTACTGGGCTACGGGGAAAGAGCGGGGGAGTGGGACTAATTGGAGAGAATTACTGGGCTATGGGGAAAGAGCGGGGGAGTGGGACTAATTGGACAGCATTACTGGGCTATGGGGAAAGAGCAGGGGAGTGGGACTAATTGGAGAACATTACTGGGCTATGGGGAAAGAGAGGGGAGTGGAACTAATTGGAGAGCATTACTGGGCTATGGGGAAAGAGCGGGGGAGTGGGACTAATTGGAGAGCATTACTGGGCTATGGGGAAAGAGCGGGGGAGTGGGACTAATTGGAGAGAATTACTGGGCTATGGGGAAAGAGCGGGGGAGTGGGACTAGTTGGAGAGAATTACTGGGCTATGGGGAAAGAGCGGGGGAGTGGGACTAATTGGAGAGTATTACTGGGCTATAGGGAAAGAGCGGGGGAGTGGGACTAATTGGAGAGAATTACTGGGCTATGGGGAAAGAGCGGGGGAGTGGGACTAATTGGAGAGAATTACTGGGCTATGGGGAAAGAGCGGGGAGTGGGACTAATTGCAGAGCATTACTGGGCCATGGGGACAGAGCGGGGGAGTGGGACTAATTGGAGAACATTACTGCGCTATGGGGAAAGAGCGGGGGAGTGGGACTAATTGCAGAGCATTACTGGGCTGTGGGGAAAGAGCGGGGGAGTGGGACTAATTGGAGAGCATTACTGGGCTATGGGGAAAGAGCGGGGGAGTGGGACTAATTGGAGAGAATTACTGGGCTATGGGGAAAGAGCGGGGGAGTGGGACTAATTGGAGAGAATTACTGGGCTATGGGGAAAGAGCGGGGGAGTGGGACTAATTGGAGAGCATTAGTGAGCTATGGGGAAAGAGCGGGGGAGTGGGACTAATTGGAGAGAATTACTGGGCTATGGGGAAAGAGCGGGTGAGTGGGGCTAATTGGAGAGCATTACTGGGCTATGGGGAAAGAGCTGGGGAATGGGACTAATTGGAGAGCATTACTGGGCTATGGGGAAAGAGCGGGGGAGTGGGACTAATTGGAGAACATTACTGGTCTATGGGGAAAGAGCAGGGGAGTGGGACTAATTGGAGAGAATTACTGGGCTATGGGGAAAGAGCTGGGGAGTGGGACTAATTGGAGAGCATTACTGGGCTATGGGGAAAGAGCGGGGGAGTGGGACTAATTGGAGAACATTACTGGGCTATGGGGAAAGAGCGGGGGAGTGGGACTAATTGGAGAACATTACTGGTCTATGGGGAAAGAGTGGGGGAGTGGGACTAATTGGAGAGAATTACTGGGCTATGGGGAAAGAGCGGGAGAGTGGGACTAATTGGAGAGAATTACTGGGCTATGGGGAAAGAGCGGGGGAGTGGGACTAATTGGAGAGCATTACTGGTCTATGGGGAAAGAACGGGGGAGTGGGACTAATTGGAGAACATTACTGGGCTATGGGGAAAGAGCGGGGGAGTGGGACTAATTGGAGACCATTAGTGGGCTACGGGGAAAGAGCGGGGGAGTGGGACTAATTGGAGAACATTACTGGGCTACGGGGAAAGAGCGGCGGAGTGGGACTAATTGGCGAGCATTACTGGGCTATGGGGAAAGAGCGGGGGAGTGGGACTAACTGGAGAACATTACTGGGCTATGGGGAAAGAGAGGGGAGTGGGACTAATTGGAGAGCATTACTGGGCTATGGGGAAAGAGCGGGGGAGTGGGACTAATTGGAGATTATTACTGGGCAATGGGGAAAGAGCAGGGGAGTGGGACTAATTGGAGAGAATTACTGGGCTATGGGGAAAGAGCGGGGGAGTGGGACTAATTGGAGAGAATTACTGGGCTATGGGGAAAGAGTGGGGGAGTGGGACTAATTGGAGAGAATTACTGGGCTATGGGGAAAGAGCGGGGGAGTGGGACTAATTGGAGAGCATTACTGGGCTATGGGGAAAGAGCGGGGGAGTGGGACTAATTGGAGAACATTACTGGGCTATGGGGAAAGAGCGGGGGTGTGGGACTAATTGGAGAACATTGCTGGGCTATGGGGAAAGAGCGGGGAGTGGGACTAATTGGAGAACATTACTGGGCTATGGGGAAAGAGCGGGGGAGTGGGACTAATTGGAGAGCATTACTGGGCTATGGGGAAAGAGCGGGGGAGTGGGACTAATTGGAGAACATTACTGGTCTATGGGGAAAGAGCAGGGGAGTGGGACTAATTGGAGAGAATTACTGGGCTATGGGGAAAGAGCTGGGGAGTGGGACTAATTGGAGAGCATTACTGGGCTATGGGGAAAGAGCGGGGGAGTGGGACTAATTGGAGAAAATTACTGGGCTATGGGGAAAGAGCGGGGGAGTGGGACTAATTGGAGAGAATTACTGGGCTATGGGGAAAGAGCGGGGGAGTGGGACTAATTGGAGAGAATTACTGGGCTATGGGGAAAGAGCGGGGGAGCGGGACTAATTGGAGAGAATTACTGGGCTATGGGGAAAGAGCGGAAGAGTGGGACTAATTGGAGAACATTACTGGGCTATGGGGAAAGAGCGGGGGAGTGGGACTAATTGGAGAACATTACTGGGCTATGGGGAAAGAGCGGGTGAGTGGGGCTAATTGGAGAGAATTACTGGGCTATGGGGATAGAGCGGGGGAGTGGGACGAATTGGAGAGAATTACTGGGCTATGGGGAAAGAGCGGGGGAGTGGGACTAATTGGAGAGCATTACTGGGCTATGGGGAAAGAGCGGCGGAGTGGGACTAATTGGAGAATTACTGGGCTATGGGGAAAGAGCGGGGGAGTGGGACTAATTGGAGAGCATTACTGGGCTACGGGGAAAGAGCGGGGGAGTGGGACTAATTGGAGAGAATTACTGGGCTATGGGGAAAGAGCGGGGGAGTGGGACTAATTGGACAGCATTACTGGGCTATGGGGAAAGAGCAGGGGAGTGGGACTCATTGGAGAGCATTACTGGGCTATGGGGAAAGAGCGGGGGAGTGGGACTAATTGGAGAGCATGACTGGGCTATGGGGAAAGAGCGGGGCAGTGGGACTGATTGGAGAGAATTACTGGGCTATGGGGAAAGAGCGGGGGAGTGGGACTAATTGGAGAGCATTACTGGGCTATGGGGAAAGAGCGGGGGAGTGGGTCTAATTGGAGAGCATTACTGGGCTATGGGGAAAGAGCGGGGGAGTGGGACTAATTGGAGAGCATTACTGGGCTATGGGGAAAGAGCGGGGGAGTGGGACTAATTGGAGAGCATTACTGGGCTATGGGGAAAGAGCGGGGGAGTGGGACTAATTGGAGAGAATTACTGGGCTATGTGGATAGAGCGGGGGAGTGGGACTAATTGGTGAGCGTTACTGGGCTGTGGGGAAAGAGCGGGGGAATGGGACTAATTGGAGAGCATTACTGGGCTATGGGGAAAGAGCGGGGGAGTGGGACTAATTGGAGAACATTACTGGGCTATGGGGAAAGAGCGGGGGAGTGGGACTAATTGGAGAACATTACAGGGCTATGGGGAAAGAGCGGGGGAGTGGGACTAATTGGAGAACATTACTGGGCTATGGGGAAAGAGCGGGGGAGTGGGACTAATTGGGGAACATTACAGGGCTATGGGGAAAGAGCGGGGGAGTGGGACGAATTGGAGACCATGACTGGGCTATGGGGAAAGAGCGGGGGAGTGGGACTAATTGGAGAGAATTACTGGGCTATGGGGAAAGAGCAGGGGAGTGGGTCTAATTGGTGAGCATTACTGGGCTATGGGGAAAGAGTGGGGGAGTGGGACTAATTGGAGAGAATTACTGGGCTATGGGGAAAGAGCGGGGGAGTGGGACTAATTGGTGAGCATTACTGGGCTATGGGGAAAGAGTGGGGGAGTGGGACTAATTGGAGAGAATTACTGGGACTGGGGAAAGGGCGGGGGAGTGGGACTAATTGGAGAGTATTACTGGGCTATGGGGAAAGAGCGGGGGAGGCGGACTAATTGGAGAGCATTACTGGGCTATGGGGAAAGAGCGGGGGAGTGGGACTAATTGGTGAGCATGACTGGGCTATGGGGAAAGAGTGGGGGAGTGGGACTAATTGGAGAGAATTACTGGGCTATGGGGAAAGAGCGGGGGAGTGGGACTAATTGGTGAGCATTACTGGGCTATGGGGAAAGAGTGGGGGAGTGGGACTAATTGGAGAGAATTACTGGGCTGTGGGGAAAGAGTGGGGGAGTGGGACTAATTGGAGAGAATTACTGGGCTATGGGGAAAGAGCGGGGGAGTGGGACTAATTGGAGAGAATTACTGGGCTATGGGGAAACAGCGGGGGAGTGGGACTAATTGGAGAGCATTACTGGGCTATGGGGAAAGAGCGGGGGAGTGGGACTAATTGGAGAACATTGCTGGGCTATGGGGAAAGAGCGGGGGAGTGGGACTAATTGGAGAGAATTACTGGGCTATGGGGAAAGAGCGGGGGAGTGGGACTAATTGGAGAACTTTACTGGGCTATGGGGAAAGAGCGGGTGAGTGGGACTAATTGGAGAGAATTATTGGGCGATGGGGAAAGAGCGGGGGAGTGGGACTCATTGGAGAGCATTACTGGGCTATGGGGAAAGAGCGGGGGAGTGGGATTAATTGGAGAGAATTACTGGGCTATGGGGAAAGAGCGGGGGAGTGGGACTAATTGGAGAGCATTACTGGGCTATGGGGAAAGAGCGGGGGAGTGGGACTAATTGGAGAGCATTACTGGGCTATGGGGAAAGAGCGGGGGAGTGGGACTAATTGCAGAGCATTACTGGGCTATGGGGAAAGAGCGGGGGAGTGGGACTAATTGGAGAGCATTACTGGGCTATGGGGAAAGAGCGGGGGAGTGGGACTAATTGGAGAGAATTACTGGGCTATGGGGAAAGAGCGGGGGAGTGGGACTAATTGGAGAGCATTACTGGGCTATGGGGAAAGAGCGGGGGAGTGGGACTAATTGGAGAGCATTACTGGGCTATGGGGAAAGAGCGGGGGAGTGGGACTAATTGGAGAGCATTACTGGGCTATGGGGAAAGAGCGGGGGAGTGGGACTAATTGGAGAGTATTACTGGGCTATGGGGAAAGAGCGGGGAGTGGGACTAATTGGAGAGAATTACTGGGCTATGGGGAAAGAGCAGGGGAGTGGGACTAATTGGAGAGAATTACTGGGCTATGGGGAAAGAGCGGGGGAGTGGGACTAATTGGAGAGCATTACTGGGCTATGGGGAAAGAGCGGGGGAGTGGGACTAATTGGAGAGTATTACTGGGCTCTGGCGAAAGAGCGGGGAGTGGGACTAATTGGAGAGAATTACTGGGCTATGGGGAAAGAGCGGGGGAGTGGGACTAATTTGAGAGAATTATTAGGCTATGGGGAAAGAGCGGGGGACTGGGACTAATTGGAGAGCATTACTGGGCTATGGGGAAAGAGCGGGGGAGTGGGACTAATTGGAGAGCATTACTGGGCTATGGGGAAAGAGCTGGGGAGTGAGGATAATTGGAGAGCATTACTGGGCTATGGGGAAAGAGCGGGGGAGTGGGACTAATTGGAGAGCATTACTGGGCTGTGGGGAAAGAGCGGGGGAGTGGGACTAATTGGAGAACATTACTGGGCTATGGGGAAAGAGCGGGGAGTGGGACGAATTGGAGAGCATTACTGGGCTATGGGGAAAGAGCGGGGGAGTGGGACTAATTGGAGAGCATTACTGGGCTATGGGGAAAGAGCGGGGGAGTGGGACTAATTGGAGAGCATTACTGGGCTATGGGGAAAGAGCGGGTGAGTGAGGATAATTGGAGAGTATTACTGGGCTATGGGGAAAGAGCGGGGGAGTGGGACTAATTGGAGAGAATTACTGGGCTATGGGGAAAGAGCGGGGGAGTGGGACTAATTGGAGAACATTACTGGGCTATGGGGAAAGAGCGGGGGAGTGGGACAAATTGGAGAGCATTACTGGGCTATGGGGAAAGAGCGGGGGAGTGGGACTAATTGGAGAACATTACTGGGCTATGGGGAAAGAGCGGGGGAGTGGGATTAATTGGAGAGAATTACTGGGCTATGGGGAAAGAGCGGGGGAGTGGGACTAATTGGAGAGCATTACTGGGCTATGGGGAAAGAGCGGGGGAGTGGGACTAATTGGAGAGCATTTCTGGGCTATGGGGAAAGAGCGCGGGAGTGGGACTAATTGGAGAGAATTACTGGGCTATGGGGAAAGAGCGGGGGAGTGGGACTAATTGGAGAGCATTACTGGGCTATGGGGAAAGAGCGGGGGAGTGGGACTAATTGGAGAACATTACTGGGCTATGGGGAAAGAGCGAGGGAGTGGGACTAATTGGAGAGAATTACTGGTCTATGGGGAAAGAGCGGGGGAGTGGGACTAATTGGAGAGAATTACTGGGCTATGGGGAAAGAGCGGGGGAGCGGGACTAATTGGAGAGAATTACTGGGCTATGGGGAAAGAGCGGAAGAGTGGGACTAATTGGAGAACATTACTGGGCTATGGGGAAAGAGCGGGGGAGTGGGACTAATTGGAGAACATTACTGGGCTATGGGGAAAGAGCGGGTGAGTGGGGCTAATTGGAGAGAATTACTGGGCTATGGGGATAGAGCGGGGGAGTGGGACGAATTGGAGAGAATTACTGGGCTATGGGGAAAGAGCGGGGGAGTGGGACTAATTGGAGAGCATTACTGGGCTATGGGGAAAGAGCGGCGGAGTGGGACTAATTGGAGAATTACTGGGCTATGGGGAAAGAGCGGGGGAGTGGGACTAATTGGAGAGCATTACTGGGCTACGGGGAAAGAGCGGGGGAGTGGGACTAATTGGAGAGAATTACTGGGCTATGGGGAAAGAGCGGGGGAGTGGGACTAATTGGACAGCATTACTGGGCTATGGGGAAAGAGCAGGGGAGTGGGACTAATTGGAGAACATTACTGGGCTATGGGGAAAGAGAGGGGAGTGGAACTAATTGGAGAGCATTACTGGGCTATGGGGAAAGAGCGGGGGAGTGGGACTAATTGGAGAGCATTACTGGGCTATGGGGAAAGAGCGGGGGAGTGGGACTAATTGGAGAGAATTACTGGGCTATGGGGAAAGAGCGCGGGAGTGGGACTAGTTGGAGAGAATTACTGGGCTATGGGGAAAGAGCGGGGGAGTGGGACTAATTGGAGAGTATTACTGGGCTATAGGGAAAGAGCGGGGGAGTGGGACTAATTGGAGAGAATTACTGGGCTATGGGGAAAGAGCGGGGGAGTGGGACTAATTGGAGAGAATTACTGGGCTATGGGGAAAGAGCGGGGAGTGGGACTAATTGCAGAGCATTACTGGGCCATGGGGACAGAGTGGGGGAGTGGGACTAATTGGAGAACATTACTGCGCTATGGGGAAAGAGCGGGGGAGTGGGACTAATTGCAGAGCATTACTGGGCTGTGGGGAAAGAGCGGGGGAGTGGGACTAATTGGAGAGCATTACTGGGCTATGGGGAAAGAGCGGGGGAGTGGGACTAATTGGAGAGAATTACTGGGCTATGGGGAAAGAGCGGGGGAGTGGGACTAATTGGAGAGCATTACTGGGCTATGGGGAAAGAGCGGGGGAGTGGGACTAATTGGAGAACATTACTGGGCTATGGGGAAAGAGCGAGGGAGTGGGACTAATTGGAGAGAATTACTGGTCTATGGGGAAAGAGCGGGGGAGTGGGACTAATTGGAGAGAATTACTGGGCTATGGGGAAAGAGCGGGGGAGCGGGACTAATTGGAGAGAATTACTGGGCTATGGGGAAAGAGCGGAAGAGTGGGACTAATTGGAGAACATTACTGGGCTATGGGGAAAGAGCGGGGGAGTGGGACTAATTGGAGAACATTACTGGGCTATGGGGAAAGAGCGGGTGAGTGGGGCTAATTGGAGAGAATTACTGGGCTATGGGGATAGAGCGGGGGAGTGGGACGAATTGGAGAGAATTACTGGGCTATGGGGAAAGAGCGGGGGAGTGGGACTAATTGGAGAGCATTACTGGGCTATGGGGAAAGAGCGGCGGAGTGGGACTAATTGGAGAATTACTGGGCTATGGGGAAAGAGCGGGGGAGTGGGACTAATTGGAGAGCATTACTGGGCTACGGGGAAAGAGCGGGGGAGTGGGACTAATTGGAGAGAATTACTGGGCTATGGGGAAAGAGCGGGGGAGTGGGACTAATTGGACAGCATTACTGGGCTATGGGGAAAGAGCAGGGGAGTGGGACTAATTGGAGAACATTACTGGGCTATGGGGAAAGAGAGGGGAGTGGAACTAATTGGAGAGCATTACTGGGCTATGGGGAAAGAGCGGGGGAGTGGGACTAATTGGAGAGCATTACTGGGCTATGGGGAAAGAGCGGGGGAGTGGGACTAATTGGAGAGAATTACTGGGCTATGGGGAAAGAGCGCGGGAGTGGGACTAGTTGGAGAGAATTACTGGGCTATGGGGAAAGAGCGGGGGAGTGGGACTAATTGGAGAGTATTACTGGGCTATAGGGAAAGAGCGGGGGAGTGGGACTAATTGGAGAGAATTACTGGGCTATGGGGAAAGAGCGGGGGAGTGGGACTAATTGGAGAGAATTACTGGGCTATGGGGAAAGAGCGGGGAGTGGGACTAATTGCAGAGCATTACTGGGCCATGGGGACAGAGTGGGGGAGTGGGACTAATTGGAGAACATTACTGCGCTATGGGGAAAGAGCGGGGGAGTGGGACTAATTGCAGAGCATTACTGGGCTGTGGGGAAAGAGCGGGGGAGTGGGACTAATTGGAGAGCATTACTGGGCTATGGGGAAAGAGCGGGGGAGTGGGACTAATTGGAGAGAATTACTGGGCTATGGGGAAAGAGCGGGGGAGTGGGACTAATTGGAGAGAATTACTGGGCTATGGGGAAAGAGCGGGGGAGTGGGACTAATTGGAGAGCATTAGTGAGCTATGGGGAAAGAGCGGGGGAGTGGGACTAATTGGAGAGAATTACTGGGCTATGGGGAAAGAGCGGGTGAGTGGGGCTAATTGGAGAGCATTACTGGGCTATGGGGAAAGAGCTGGGGAATGGGACTAATTGGAGAGCATTACTGGGCTATGGGGAAAGAGCGGGGGAGTGGGACTAATTGGAGAACATTACTGGTCTATGGGGAAAGAGCAGGGGAGTGGGACTAATTGGAGAGAATTACTGGGCTATGGGGAAAGAGCTGGGGAGTGGGACTAATTGGAGAGCATTACTGGGCTATGGGGAAAGAGCGGGGGAGTGGGACTAATTGGAGAACATTACTGGGCTATGGGGAAAGAGCGGGGGAGTGGGACTAATTGGAGAACATTACTGGTCTATGGGGAAAGAGTGGGGGAGTGGGACTAATTGGAGAGAATTACTGGGCTATGGGGAAAGAGCGGGAGAGTGGGACTAATTGGAGAGAATTACTGGGCTATGGGGAAAGAGCGGGGGAGTGGGACTAATTGGAGAGCATTACTGGTCTATGGGGAAAGAACGGGGGAGTGGGACTAATTGGAGAACATTACTGGGCTATGGGGAAAGAGCGGGGGAGTGGGACTAATTGGAGACCATTAGTGGGCTACGGGGAAAGAGCGGGGGAGTGGGACTAATTGGAGAACATTACTGGGCTACGGGGAAAGAGCGGCGGAGTGGGACTAATTGGCGAGCATTACTGGGCTATGGGGAAAGAGCGGGGGAGTGGGACTAATTGGAGAACATTACTGGGCTATGGGGAAAGAGAGGGGAGTGGGACTAATTGGAGAGCATTACTGGGCTATGGGGAAAGAGCGGGGGAGTGGGACTAATTGGAGAGCATTACTGGGCTATGGGGAAAGAGCGGGGGAGTGGGACTAATTGCAGAGAATTACTGGGCTATGGGGAAAGAGCGGGGGAGTGGGACTAGTTGGAGAGAATTACTGGGCTATGGGGAAAGAGCGGGGGAGTGGGACTAATTGGAGAGTATTACTGGGCTATAGGGAAAGAGCGGGGGAGTGGGACTAATTGGAGAGAATTACTGGGCTATGGGGAAAGAGCGGGGGAGTGGGACTAATTGGAGAGAATTACTGGGCTATGGGGAAAGAGCGGGGAGTGGGACTAATTGCAGAGCATTACTGGGCCATGGGGACAGAGCGGGGGAGTGGGACTAATTGGAGAACATTACTGCGCTATGGGGAAAGAGCGGGGGAGTGGGACTAATTGCAGAGCATTACTGGGCTGTGGGGAAAGAGCGGGGGAGTGGGACTAATTGGAGAGAATTACTGGGCTATGGGGAAAGAGCGGGGGAGTGGGACTAATTGGAGAGAATTACTGGGCTATGGGGAAAGAGCGGGGGAGTGGGACTAATTGGAGAGAATTACTGGGCTATGGGGAAAGAGCGGGGGAAGTGGAACTAATTGGAGAGCATTAGTGAGCTATGGGGAAAGAGCGGGGGAGTGGGACTAATTGGAGAACATTACTGGGCTATGGGGAAAGAGCGGGGGAGTGGGACTAATTGGAGAGCATTACTGGGCTATGGGGAAAGAGCGGGGGAGTGGGACTAATTGGAGAACATTACTGGGCTATGGGGAAAGAGCAGGGGAGTGGGACTAATTGGAGAGAATTACTGTGCTATGGGGAAAGAGCGGGGGAGTGGGACTAATTGGAGAGCATTACTGGGCTATGGGGAAAGAGCAGGGGAGTGGGACTAATTGGAGAGAATTACTGGGCTATGGGGAAAGAGCGGGGGAGTGGGACTAATTGGAGAGCATTACTGGGCAATGGGGAAAGAGCGGGGGAATGGGACTAATTGGAGAGCATTACTGGGCTATGGGGAAAGAGCGGGGGAGTGGGACTGATTGGAGAGAATTACTGGGCTATGGGGAAAGAGCGGGGGAGTGGGACTAATTGGAGAGAATTACTGGGCTGTGGGGAAAGAGCGGGGGAGTGGGACTAATTGGAGAGCATTCGTGAGCTATGGGGAAAGAGCGGGGGAGTGGGACTAATTGGAGAGCATTACTGGGCAATGGGGAAAGAGCGGGGGAGTGGGACTAATTGGAGAGCATTACTGGGCTATGGGGAAAGAGCGGGGGAGTGGGACTAATTGGAGAGCATTACTGGGCTATGGGGAAAGAGCGGGGAGTGGGACTAATTGGAGAGCATTACTGGGCTATGGGGAAAGAGCGGGGGAGTGGGACTAATTGGAGAGCATTACTGGGCTATGGGGAAAGAGCAGGGGAGTGGGACTAATTGGAGAGAATTACTGTGCTATGGGGAAAGAGCGGGGGTGTGGGACTAATTGGAGAGCATTACTGGGCAATGGGGAAAGAGCGGGGGAGTGGGACTAATTGGAGAGAATTACTGGGCTATGGGGAAAGAGCGGGGGAGTGGGACTAATTGGAGAGCATTACTGGGCTATGGGGAAAGAGCAGGGGAGTGGGACTAATTGGAGAGAATTACTGTGCTATGGGGAAAGAGTAGGGGAGTGGGACTAATTGGAGAGCATTACTGGGCTATGGGGAAAGAGCAGGGGAGTGGGACTAATTGGAGAGCATTACTGGGCTATGGGGAAAGAGCGGGGGAGTGGGACTAATTGGAGAGCATTACTGGGCTATGGGGAAAGAGCAGGGGAGTGGGACTAATTGGAGAGAATTACTGTGCTATGGGGAAAGAGCGGGGGTGTGGGACTAATTGGAGAGCATTACTGGGCAATGGGGAAAGAGCGGGGGAGTGGGACTAATTGGAGAGAATTACTGGGCTATGGGGAAAGAGCGGGGGAGTGGGACTAATTGGAGAGCATTACTGGGCTATGGGGAAAGAGCAGGGGAGTGGGACTAATTGGAGAGCATTACTGGGCAATGGGGAAAGAGCGGGGGAGTGGGACTAATTGGAGAGAATTACTGGGCCATGGGGAAAGAGCGGGGAGTGGGACTAATTGGAGAGCATTACTGGGCAATGGGGAAAGAGCGGGGGAGTGGGACTAATTGGAGAGAATTACTGGGCTATGGGGAAAGAGCGGGGAGTGGGACTAATTGGAGAGAATTACTGGGCTATGGGGAAAGAGCGGGTGAGTGGGGCTAATTGGAGAGCATTACTGGGCTATGGGGAAAGAGCGGGGGAGTGGGACTAATTGGAGAGCATTACTGGGCTATGGGGAAAGAGCGGGGGAGTGGGACTAATTGGAGAACATTACTGGGCTATGGGGAAAGAGCGGGGGAGTGGGACTAATTGGAGAGAATTACTGGGCTATGGGGAACGAGCAGGGGGAGTGGGACTAATTGGAGAGCATTACTGGGCTATGGGGAAAGAGCGGGGGAGTGGGACTAATTGGAGAGCATTACTGGGCTATGGGGAAAGAGCAGGGGAGTGGGACTAATTGGAGAGAATTACTGTGCTATGGGGAAAGAGCGGGGGTGTGGGACTAATTGGAGAGCATTACTGGGCAATGGGGAAAGAGCGGGGGAGTGGGACTAATTGGAGAGCATTACTGGGCAATGGGGAAAGAGCGGGGGAGTGGGACTAATTGGAGAGAATTACTGGGCTATGGGGAAAGAGCGGGGGAGTGGGACTAATTGGAGAACATTACTGGGCTATGGGGAAAGAGCGGGGGAGTGGGACTAATTGGTGAGCTCTATCAAAGAGCCAGCACAGGCACGATGGGCCGAATGGCCTCTTTCTGTGCTGTTTCATTCTGTGATTTCATTTCTCAGCTTTTAGCTCTCATCAGCTCATGTCTCCTCTCTTTCTCTCTTTATTTCTCTTTCTCTCTTTATTTCTCTTTCTCAGTTTCTCTGGACATCATAAATAAAAGCTTTGACGACAAAATTGGGCAAAATACTGCAGCTGGGGCCTAACCTGTGATTTATAAAACTTAATCAATAATGTCCTTGCTTTAGTGTGAAAATAGTGGGCAAAATAATCGAGTATTTTCTCCCAGTAGAGTTTCTGTCGCCGCAGGAGAAGTTAATGAACCGACTATTTTGGTACAAGAACCTCCCTTTGTTGTGGTTACACTAAAAACCCAGGGAGTAATTACCATCTTCAGGCCCGGGCAGTAATCCTGTCCCAGGATCAGTGACCTGGAATCTGGTGAAGGGTCGTGGCCCTTATTTAAGGCTTCAGTGGGGTTCACGGCAACTTTCAGCCGAAGGTTGTTTTTCTGACTGGAAGCCTGTGTCCAGTGGTGTACCGCAGGGATCGGTGCTGGGTCCTTTGCAATTTGTAGTGTACATTAATGATTTAGATATGAATGGAGGAGGGATGATCAGTTAGTTTGCAGATGACATGAAAGTTGGTGAAGTGGTAAATAGCGAGGAGGGAAGCCTCAGGCTACAGGACGATATAGATGGGTTGGTTAGATGGGCAGAACAGGGGCAAATGGAATTTAACCATGAAAAGTGTGAGGTGATGCATTTTGGGAGGACTAACAAGGCAAGGGAATACACAATGAATGGTCGGACCCTAGGAAGGACAGAGGATCAGAGGAACCTTGGTGTGCATGTACATAGATCCCTGAAGGCAGCAGAACAGGTAGATAAGGTGGCTAAAAAGGCATATGGGATACTTGCCTTCATTAACCGAGGCATAGAATATAAGAGCAGGGAGGTTATGATGGAGCTGTACAAAACGCTAGTTAGGCCACAGCTGGAATACGGTGTGCAGTTCTGGTCATCACACTATAGGAAGGATGTGATTGCTTTGGAGAGGGTGCAGAGGAGATTCACCAGGATGTTACCTGGGCTGGAGCGCTTCAGCTATGAAGAGAGACTGGACAGGCTGGGGTTGTTTTCCTTGGAGCAGAGAAGGCTGAGGGGGGACCTGATTGAGGTGTACAAAATTATGAGGGTAAAAAGTCACACAACACCAGGTTATAGTCCAACAGCTTTATTTGAAATCACAAGCTTTCGGAGCGCTGCTCCTTCTTCAGGTGAAGTGGAGAAATGCATAAAGACACAGCTTATATAGTCAGAGAATCATGTCAGATGTTTACAGGTAACCTTTCCAACTGCCATTAATCACACCTCGGCAGAGAGATAATCACAGCAGTCAAAGGTGTGAATGGTGTCCAAACAGGTCAGTCAGGGAAACATTACATCAAAGAACAATGAGGTGGGGTCACAAGGGGTCAAATATTGCAGATGCTGGGGTCTGTATGAAAAACAAAAAAAGACAAAAAACATTTTTTTTTTTTGGCTGGAAATCACAGCAGGCCCGGCCGCATCCGTGTAGAGAGAACAAGCCAATGTCGACTCGAGTCTGGATGACCCTGCATCAGGTGGGGTTACATGTAGCGTGACATGAACCCAAGATCTCGGTTGAGGCCGTCCTCATGGGTGCGGAACTTGGCTATCAGTTTCTGCTCGACGATTTTGCGTTGTCATGTGTCTCGAAGGCCACCTTGGAGAATGCTTACCCGAAGATCGGAGGCTGAATGTCCTTGACTGCTGAAGTGTTCCCCGACTGGGAGGGAACACTCCTGCCTGGTGATTGTTGCGCGGTGTCCGTTCATCCGTTGTCGCAGTGTCTGCATGGTCTCGCCGATGTACCATGCTCCGGGGCATCCTTTCCTGCAACGTATGAGGTAACAACGTTGGCCGAGTCACATGAGTATGCACCATGTACCTGGTGGGTGGTGTCCTCACGTGTGATGATGGTATCTGTGTTGATGATCTGGCATGTCTTGCAGAGGTTGCTGTGGCAGGGTTGTGTGGTGTCGTGGTCGCTGTTCTCCTGAAAGCTGGGTAATTTGCTGCGAACGATGGTCTGTTTGAGGTTAGGCGGCTGTTTGAAAGCGAGTAGTGGAGGCGTGGGGATGGCCTTAGCGAGGTGTTCGTCGTCATCGATGACATGTTGAAGACTGCGAAGAACATGGCGTAGTTTCTCCGCTCCGGGGAAGTACTGGACGACGAAGGGTACTCTGTTGGTTCTCCACTTCACCTGAAGAAGGAGCAGCGCTCCGAAAGCTTGTGATTTCAAATAAAGCTGTTGGACTATAACCTGGTGTTGTGTGACTTTTTACATTTGTCCACCCCAGTCCAACTCCGGCATCTCCACACCAAAATTATGAGGGGCATAGATAGGGTAGATAGAAAGGAACTTTTCCCCTTAGTAGGGGGGTCAATAACAAGGGGGCATAGATTCAAGGTAAGGGGCAGGAGGTTTAGAGGGGATTTGAGGAAAAACTTTTTCACCCAGAGGGTGGTTGGAATCTGGAACTCACTGCCTGAAAGGGTGGTAGAGGCAGGAACCCTCACAACATTCAAGAAGCATTTAGATGAGCACTTGAAACGCCATAGCATACAAGGCTACGGACCAAGTGCTGGAAAATGGGATGAGAATAGACAGGGCTTGATAGCCGGTGCGGACACGATGGGCCGAAGGGCCTCTTCCTGTGCTGTATAACTCTATGGCGCTCTGAGTCCTCTCCCACTCCTTTACTTTTACACTAGAGCTTGCTTCTGTTGTTATCACTTCCCGACGTTATTCTGAAACCAGATTCCAGTTACAGTCTTGTAACACTACACACCCCCTGGTTAGTTTTACACCAACCACTAATCTATTACATAGGAACATTCCGGTTACAGTCTTGTAACACTACACCCCCCTGGTTAGTTTTACACCAACCACTAATCTATTACATAGGAACATAGGAACAGGAGGAGGCCATTCAGCCCCTCGATCCTGTTCAGCCAATCAATGAGAATAAGGCTGATCTGTATCAGGACTCCCTCTACCCTCCTTGGCTCCATATCCCTTAATCCCCTGGCTAGAAAAATCTCTCTCAGATGTAAAATTATTGATTGCCCCAGCATCGACTGCTCTTTGTGGGCGAGAGTTCCACACTTCACCCACCCTTGGTGTGAGGAAATGTTTCCTAACTTCTCCCCTGAATGGCCTGGCTCTGATTTTAAGGGTATGTCCCCTTTTTCTAGGCTCCCCCACCGGCAGAAAAGGTTTCTCACTATCTGCCCTGTCAATTCCTTTCAATATCCTGAAAATCTCAATCAAATCGCTTTTTATATTCCAGAGAATGCAAGCCTACCGTGCAGCGATAGTTATTGGACCAACAGAAAGACTTGCATTTGTACAACACCTTTCACAACCTCAGCACCTCTACAGCCAGTGAAGTATTATTGAAGTGCAGTCACTGTTGGAATGTAGAAAACGCAGCAGGTATTTTTCACACAGCAAGATCCCGCAAACAGCAATGAGATAATGACAAGGTCATCTGTTTTTAGTGAAGTTGGGTGCGGGATAATTATTGGTTCAGGACACCGGGGAGAACTACCCTGCTCTTACTCCAATAGTGGCCGTGGGATCTTTTATATCCCCCTGAAATCCCAGCTTCTCCAGTCTCCGCATAACTGAAATCCCACATCCCCAAACAATTCCAGTAAATCTGCTCTGCACCATCGCCAAGAAAGTGACAGCCTCCTAAAGTCTGGATTGAAATAAAGTCAATCTTTCTCGCTCCTTCAGAGTATTTCTGAGGATACATTTTGTGGTGTATGTGCCTTTAAGAGCCCCTGTGTACTGTAATGCCAGTAATGGCCACTTGGGCTATATAAGCCTGTATAGTGTCTTGTATCTGTTAGTTCACCTCCAGACTTTGTTCAGTAAACACCTGTGAAACCAACTCCTGCCTTCCGTGTCTCCATTAACACACGGATACAACAGTGGTGACGAATTGGAAACGGACTTACCTGCGATTCGGCAGCACCTCAAGGAGATCGATTCCTCAGACGAAAGTCGAAGAAAAACAAGAAAAAAAAGCTGTGGTTTCACCAGCTAGCCGAGCTGGTGGTAGGTACTGCAATAATCCTTCCTGGGCGGCGGGCTAGGGCTCCATCGGCTGGCTCTGCAGCGGGGCCGAGCAGCGAAGGCGGAGGCAAACAGAGACAGAGGGAGGGAGCACTCGGGAGACGGCCGGCGCTGCAAAGCAGGTCGGCGTTCGGACCAAGCAGAGGGAGGGAAAAGTCCCAGCGAGTCCGGCGGGAACGAGTCTCCACCTATTGAAAAAAAAAACCTATGTAAATAAAAACTGCGGAGAACAGCGTTGTCAGCAGCAGCAGTGGCGGGAAGGCACGGGAAGCGCCATTTTTTCCTGCGGGGAAGAAAGGAAAGCGCGGGAGGCGCCATTTTTTTTTCAGGATGCCTAAGGCTGGCAATATTAATGCTTCCGATAGCGATATAGAGGATTGGACCACATATGTGGAAAGAGTGGAGGTATATTGCACAGCAAATGAAATAGAAGATGATAAAAAGGCATCAGTACTTCTAAATCTAATGGGCGCAAGGACATAAGGGCCATTACGAAACTTAATCACTCCAGCCAAACCAAAGGACAAGAATTTTAAGGAGATTGTTGATACCCTACAGGAGCACTTAAACCCAACACCGCTGCTGATAGCGGAATGATTCAAATTCTTCCAGAGGAATCAGCACAAGAATGAAAGTAACGCTGATTACCTCACCGAATTAAGGAAGCTGTCAAAGCACTGCCAATTCGGGGCAGGACTGGCAGATTCTCTTCGAGACAAATTCGTCTGCGGTCTCCTAAGTGAAGGAACACAGAAAAGGCTACTTTCTGAGAAAGACTTGACACTGGACAAGGCTTTCAGTATGGCTGTATCATACGAAGCAGCCGCAAGAGGAGCTGCAGAGATACAGCAAAAGCCACAGGACTTCGGCACCCATGAAATGACACAGGGTTTCGAGAGATGTTGTCGCTGCTGCAGATCCACCCATGACCAGAGGGACTGCTGGTTCAAGGACAAAGCATGCAGGGAATGCGGAAAGATTGGACACATTGCACGTGTATGCCGATCTGGACAAAAAAAATCCACGGACAGGAAAAAAATCAATAAGGAAAAGTACAGAAAGGTACAAATGATGACGGACAGTAGCTCCGAAGACCAGAAGAGCGATAGCGACTCCGGAAACAAGAGACTAAGCTGTCTCAAATTACATAATGTAATTGCCAAAGAAGATTACCAGACCATTTGGGTTACCCTCACGATAGCGGGGTCCCCAGTTAAAATGGAGCTAGATACAGGATCAGCTCTGACCGTCATAAGTCGACGGGGTTACGAGCGGCTATTTCCGCATATACCTTTGAAAGACACATCCATTATCTTGAAAACATATACGGGGCAGAAAGTATACCCCAAAGGGAAAATAAAGGTGCCTGTTGTATACAACGGCAAGGAAATACAGAAGTTGTATTTATACGTTCTGCAAGATGGTGGTCCACCGTTGTTGGGACGTGAATGGATCAGGAGGATACGTTTAGACTGGCACTCCATTCAGGCACTGACGGTGACCAGTAAGAAAAAAAATGATGATGACGTCATACCTGAACGATTAAAAGACATCTTGGCCAACGCCAAGGAAGTGTTTCAACAGGAACTAGGAACCTTGAAAGGCGTCACCGCCTCAATAAAAGTGGAAGATGCGGCAATTCCCAAGTTTTTTAAGGCAAGGCCGGTGCCATACGCAATTCGTCCAGCAGTCGAGGCAGAGCTGGAGAATCTGGAAAAGGCAGGCGTATTATCCAAGATAGATTGGAGCGAGTGGGCAACACCCATCGTCCCGGTCATGAAGAAAACATTGAATAATGATAAATCTGAAGAACAGAGAAAAATTCGCATCTGTGGGGACTTCAAGGTGACTGTAAACCCGGTCCTTCACACGGTACAGTATCCTCTTCCGAGGATAGAAGATATTTTTGCCTCACTATCCGGAGGGAAACGTTTCACCAAAATTGACTTGGCACAGGCATATCTGCAGATGGAGGTTGAAGAGGCCTCTAAAAAGTATCTCACGATAAATACACACAAAGGCCTGTACCAGTACAATCGACTGGTTTTTGGAGTAGCATCAGCTCCAGCTATCTGGCAAAGAGCTATGGAGCAAGTCCTCCAAGGGATTCCGGGGACTCAATGCTACCTAGACGACATCCTTGTAACAGGAGAAAATGACAACGAGCACCTTGCCAATTTGTAGCAGGTGCTCACTAGGCTGAGAGAACGGGGCCTACGAGCAAATCGCCCCAAGTGCGAATTTTTCCAGAAACAAATATCATATTGTGGCCACATAATTAACGAGGAAGGGTTGCATAAGTCACCTGAAAAAATTGAAGCGGTCATAAAAGCCCCAGCACCTGAAAATGTCTCACAATTAAGGTCGTTCCTGGGATTGATAAATTACTATCATAAATTTTTACCGAACTTGTCAACTCTTCTGCACCCTCTTAATGAACTGCTACAAACGGGAGTAATTTGGAAATGGAGCAAAGACTGTAAACGTGCCTTCCATAAATGCAAAGGCTTGATCACGTCCAAGGAAGTTTTGGCTCATTACAACCCATCACTGCCAATCAGACTGGCGTGCGATGCATCCCCTTATGGCGTAGGAGCGGTATTATCACATAGATTCCCTGATGGCTCGGAGCGGCCGATAGCTTTTGCGTCACGCTCATTGAACTCAGCTGAGCGTAACTATGCCCAGATCGACAGGGAAGCACTCAGCCTGGTATGGGGAGTGAAGAAATTCAACCATTACCTACACGGACAAAAATTTACCTTGTTGACTGACCATCAACCCCTCATCTCCATATTCAACCCTAAAAAGGGTGTTCCCATTATGACAGCGCAAAGGCTACAGAGGTGGTCCCTTTTCCTAGGGGCACACCAATATGACATAGAATACAAAGGATCAAAACAGCATGGGAATGCTGATGGTTTATCGCGCCTACCGTTGCCAATGGTAGAAGAGGCACCTACAGTGGACCCAGTGGAGATGTTCCACTCAGCCATAGTGGAATGTCTACCAGTAACAAATTCTGCCATTGAAAAGGAAACGAGAAATGACCGGACCCTCTCACGAGTCTACGATTTAACGGTGAAGGGATGGCCAGCACATGGCGAACCACTGTTGCCGGCATTCTCGCAAAGAAGAGAACAGCTGTCAGTGTGCCGAGGAACCTTGGTGTGTGGATCCAGAGTGGTGATTCCACCCAAACGCCAGGATAAAGTGCTAAAGGAGCTTCACGAGGGGCATCTGGGTGGAGTGAAAATGAAGAACCTAGCCAGAGCGTTTGTGTGGTGGCCAGGTATCGATGGAGACATCGAAGATATGACCAAGAGCTACCTAGGATGCCAGAAGGTCCAAAACGCCCCACCACAAGCCCCTCTACATCCATGGGAGTGGCCCTCATCTCCATGGCAAAGGGTACACATTGACTTTGCTGGTCCATTTATGGACTCAATGTTCTTAATCGCGGTTGATGCACACTCCAAGTGGCCGGAGGTAATAAAGATGTCCTCCACCACCACGGAAAAAACCATCACAGTATTAAGGACCATATTTGCCAGGAATGGGCTGCCGGAACAGATCTGTTCTGATAATGGACCGCAATTTGTGTCCGAAGAATTCAGGAAGTTCTTAAAAAACAATGGGGTTAAGCACTACACGTCCGCCCCATACCATCCCGCCACCAATGGATTGGCTGAAAGGTTTGTCCAGACCTTCAAGAAGGCCAAAAAGGCCATGGGTAATGAAGACATAAATCTACAGCATAAGGTAGATAACTTCTTGTTTGCATACAGGAATGCAACACATGTGGTTACAAACCAAACTCCCGCCATGATGTTCTTCAACAGAAGCCTAAGATGCCGGCTGGATTTGTTCAAGCCAAACATCAGAAGGGACGTGGAGAACCGGCAATTTCAAGGCATGAATGAAAGGCCAACTAGAACCTTCCAGATAGGTCAACAAGTTTTGGCCCGGGACTACCGTACCGAGAAATGGCAGCCTGGAACTATTTGCACACGACTAGGGCCGCTGATGTATACCGTGGACATTGGAGAAAGCATAATAAGGTGCCATGCTGACCAGATCATAGAGTCATCCGAAAAGGGACAACCTACTCCACAACTCTATACGCCTAATGATGAAGCAGAGATACCCATAGTATCTACCTCCGATCCGGTGATACTGGAACCAGATGAACCCGACACTGGCATTCAAGCCGAATCGACCTTGCCAAAAGAACCTACTACACCACCAGAAACTACTACACCACCGAGGCGTTATCCGGACCGAGTCAGGAAGCCTCCAGAGAGACTGACTTATAATTGATTAACTGCAGCAAATGTGTAGATTATTGTTCTTGTAACATGTTAATTAATGATTACTTAAAATATTATGTACTGGTTGTCTAAAAGGGGAGGAATTGTGGTGTATGTGCCTTTAAGAGCCCCCTGTGTACTGTAATGCCGGTAATGGCCACTCGGGCTATATAAGCCTGTATATTGTCTTGTATCTGTTAGTTCACCTCCAGACTTTGTTCAGTAAACACCTGTGAAACTAACTCCTGCCTTCAGTGTCTCTATTAACACACGGATACAACACATTTGGTCTCTTGAAACTGGACTGAGCAGTAATCGGAGTATTATGATTAGTTGATGACGATGATTTGACTTGTTCTGACAGTGCAGTCTGTGCTCAGCACCATCGGTCTCTGAGCAGTAATCGGAGTATTATGATTAGTTGATGACGATGATTTGACTTGTTCTGACAGTGCAGTCTGTGCTCAGCACCATCGGTCTCTGAGCAGTAATCGGAGTATTATGATTAGTTGATGACGATGATTTGACTTGTTCTGACAGTGCAGTCTGTGCTCAGCACCATCGGTCTCTGCCAGACTCACCGTTCAATAAGATCACTGTCGCCACCTGCTGATGATAAACAGCGACTGCAGCGCCAGAGTTTCCTTTTAAACCAGATTCAGAATTCCACAGACAACAACTTGCACTGACCCAGTGATGGTCACCCAGAGGAGTTTCTCAGATCAAACCACAAGAGGGCCAAGGTGAATGAAGGGAGGAAGGACCAGAGTTGCTGGTTTCAATCGGAGGAGCTTTTCATGGGAAGGTGGGAAGTTATTTTGGAAGAAAGCGGCAATGAAGGTGGTAAAGGCAACTGTAAAACCCACAAACCACCTGGAATGGTGGTGGAGGAGGAACAGCTGAATCTGGAGCGGTGACATCGTGGCTCTGTCACTGGGCCAGTGATCCAGGGACCCGCACTAATGATCCAGAGACACCAGTTCAAATCCCACCACGGCAGCTGGGGAATTTAAATTCAGTTCATTAAATAAATCTCTGAAATGGCCCAGCAAGACACTCAGTTGTAACAAACCACTACAAAAAGCAATAAGAAGAATAAAACCGGATGGCCCACCCGACATCGACCTAGGCACCGGCTTCGGCACACCCAGTCCATTCGACCCGGCAAAGTCCTCCTCGCCAACATCTGGGGACTTGAACTACAATTGGGAGAGTCTGTCCCACAGACTAGTCAAGCAGCAGCCTGACATCGTCATACTCACCGAATCATACCTTTCAGCCTATGTCCCAAACTCCTCCATCACCATCCCTGGGTATGTCCTGTCCCACAGACTAGTCAAGCAACAGCCTGACACTGTCATACTCACCGAATCATACCTTTCAGCCTATGTCCCAGACTCCTCCATCACCATCCCTGGGTATGTCCTGTCCCACAGACTAGTCAAGCAACAGCCTGACATCGTCATACTCACAGAATCATACCTTTCAGCCTATGTCTCAAACTGCTCCATCACCATCCCTGGGTATGTCCTGCTGGTGGGACAGGACAGACCCACCAGAGGTGGCAGCACAGTGGTATACAGTCGGGAAGGAGAAGCCCTGGGAGTCCTCAACATTGACTCCGGACCCCAGGGAGTCTCATGGCTTCAGGTCAAGCATGGGCAAGGAAACCTCCTGCTGATTACCACCTACCGCCCTCCCTCAGCTGATGAATCAGTACTCCTCCATGTTAAACACCATTTGGAAGAAGCACTGAGAGTAGCAAGGGCACAGGATGGGGGACTTCAGTGTCCATCACCAAGAGTGGCTCGGTACCACCACTACTGACCGAGCTGGCCGAGTCCTGAAGGACATAGCTGCCAGTCTGGGCCTGCGGCAGGTGGTGAGAGAACCAACATGAGGGAAAACCCTACTTGACCTCCCTCACCAATCTACCTGTCGTAGAGGCATCTGTCCATGACAGCATTGGTAGCAGTGACCACTGCAGAGCCCTTGTCGTCACACTGAGGACACCCTCCATCGTGTTGTGTGGCACTACTACTGTGCTAAATGGGATAGATTCAAAACAGCTCAAAACTGGGCATTCATGAGGCGCTGTGGGCCATCAGCAGCAACAGAATTGTATTCCAGCACAATCTGTAACCTCATGGCTCTGCATATCCCTCACTCTACCATTACCATCAAGCCAGGGGACCAACCCTGGTTCAATAAGGAGTGTAGAAGAGAATGCCAGGAGCAGCACCAGGCGTACCTACAAATGAGGTGCCAACCTGGGGAAGCTGCAACACAGGACTACATGCTAAAAAGCAGAAGCAGCATGCTATAGACAGAGTTAAGCGATCCCACAATCAACGGATCAGATCAAAGCTCTGCAGTCCTGCCACATCCAGTTGTGAATGGTGGAGGACAATTAAACAACTAACGGGAGGAGGAGGCTCCGTGAATATCCCCATCCTCAATGATGGCAAAGCCCAGCACACGAGTGCAAAAGACAAGGCTGAAGCGTTTGCAAAAATCTTCAGGCAGAAGAGCCGAGTGGATGATCCATATCAGCCTCTTCCTGAGGTCCCCACCATCACAGAAGCCAGTCTTCAGCCAATTCGATTCACTCCACATGATATCAAGAAACGGCTGAGCGCACTGGATACAGCAAAGGCCATGGGCCCTGTCAACATCCCAGCTGTTATGCTGAAGACATGTGCTCCAGAACTGGCCGCCTCTCGTCAAGCTGTTCCAGTACAGCTACACCACTGGCATCTATCTGACAATGTGATAAACTGCCCAGGTATGTCCTGTCCACAAAAAGCAGGGCAAATCCAATTCAGCCAATTACCGCCCCATCAGTCTACTCTCAATCATTAACAAAGTGATAGAAGGTGTCGTCGACAGTGCTATCAAGTGGCACTTACCAATAACC
This sequence comes from Somniosus microcephalus, assembly GCF_052327205.1. Classification (NCBI taxonomy): domain Eukaryota; kingdom Metazoa; phylum Chordata; class Chondrichthyes; order Squaliformes; family Somniosidae; genus Somniosus; species Somniosus microcephalus. The sequence goes on along the minus strand of NC_140990.1, from coordinate 31,485,024 downwards.
TGCGCACTGATGCCCAGTTGGGTTCCACCAGGACCACTCTGCTCCCGACCTCATTACAGCCTTGGTCCAAACATGGACAAAAGAGCTGAATTCCAGAGGTGAGGTGAGAGTGTACTTGACATCAAGGCAGCATTTGACCGAGTGTGGCATGAAGGAGCCCTAATAAAATTGGAGTCAATTGGAATCAGGGGAAAACACTCCACTGGCTGGAGTCATACCCAGCACAAAGGAAGATGGTTGTGGTGGTTGTTGGAAGTCAATCATCACAGCCCCAGGACATCGCTGCAGGAGTTCCTCAGGGCAGTGTCCTAGGCCCAACCATCTTCAGCTGCTTCATCAATGACCTTCCCTCCAACATAAGGTCAGAAGAGGGGATGTTCGCTGATGATTGCACAGTGTTCAGCGCCATTCACAACTCCTCAGATAATGAAGTAGTCCATGCCCGTGTGCAGCTAGACCAGGACGACATTCAATCTCAGGCTGATCAGTGGCCGGTAACATTCGCACCACAACAAGTGCCAGGCAATGACTAACGCCAAGAAGCGAGAGTCTAACCACCGCCCCTTACTATTAAACGGCATTACCATCGCCGAATCCCTCGCCATAAACATCTGGGGCATCACCATTGACCAGAAACTTAACTAGACCCACCATATAAATACTGTAAATACTGTGGTAACAAGAGCAGGTCGGGGGGGGGGGGGGGGGCGAGGGTGGGGGGGAGATTCAGGAAAGAGTAAATTTAAAAGCAGCGAGAGAAATGTCAAGGCTGTAGCGCAGAGCAGAGTTTTGGGTAAAAATAAACAGAGTGGGTCAGGAAGGGACAGAGTGAGTAACAAAGGTAATACAGCATCAGTGACTAAGGTGACATCAGGGAAAAATAGAAAAAACTCAAAGCTAAAGGCACTCGATCTGAATGAGCGAAGCATTCGCAACAAAGCAGATGAATTAATAGCGGAGGTAGAAATGAATAGGTTTGATCTAACAGCCATTACGGAAATGTGGTTGCAAAGTTGGGAACTAAATATTTCAGGATACTGAACTTTTAGAAGAGATCGGCAAAGTGGAAAAGGAGGAGGGGTAGCCCCGGTAATAAAGGATGGGATAAAGACACGAGAGAGAAAGGATCTTAGCTCCGAAAATCAAGAAGTAGAATCAGTTTGGGTGGAGCTAAGAAACAGTAAGGGGCAGAAAACATTGGTGGGAGTTGTTTATAGGCCCCCAAACAGTAGTTGTAATGTAGGGCAGAGTCTAAATCAGGAAATTAGAGGCGCATGTAACAAGGGTAATACAGTAATCATTGGGGACTTCAATCTACATACAGACTGGGCAAACCAAATTTGCAGTAATAGTGTGGAAAACAAATTCATGGAAATTATACAACGTAGTTTTCCAGATCAGTATGTTGAGGAACTAACTAGGGAACAGGCGATTTTAGATCTAGTATTGTGCAATGAGAAAGGGTTAATTAATAACCTATTAGTAAAGGGGCCTTTAGGGAAGAGTGACCATAATATGACAGAATTTTATATTAAGTTTGAAAGTAATTTCGTTAAATCAAAAACTAGGGTCTTAAATCTAAACAAAGCAAACTACATAGGTATGAGGGGTGAGTTGGCTACGGTAGATCAGGAAACTACATTACATAGAAACATAGAAGATAGGAGCAGGAGTAGGCCAGTCGGCCCCTCGAGCCTGCTCCGCCATTCAATGAGATCGTGGCTGATCATCCAAATTCAGTGCCCTGTCCCTGCCTTCTCCCCATATCCCTTGATCCCTTTAGCCTTGAGAAATATATCCAACTCCTTCTTGAATATATTTAATGAATTGGCCTCTACTGCCTTCTGTGGTAGAGAATTCCACAGGTTCACCACTCTCTGGGTGAAGAAATTCCTCCTCATCTCAGTCCTAAATGGCTTACCCCTTATCCTTAGACTGTAACCCCTGGTTCTGGACTCCCCGACCATCGGGAACATCCTCCCTGCATCTAGTCTGTCCAGTCCTGTCAGAATTTTATAAGTTTCAATGAGATCCCCTCTCATTCTTCTAAACTCCAGCGAGTACAAGCCCAATCGACCCAATCTCTCCTCATACGTCATTCCTGCCATCCCAGGTATCAGCCTGGTGAATCTTCGCTGAACTCCTTCCATGGCAAGAACATCCTTCCTCAGATAAGGTGACCAAAACTGCACACAATACTCAAGATGTGGTCTCACCAAGGCCCTGTACAACTGCAGCAAGACATCCTTGTTCCTGTACTCAAACCCTCTCGCTACGAAGGCCAACATACCATTTGCCTTCTTAACTGCCTGCTGCACCTGCATGCTTACCTTCAGTGACTGGTGCACAAGGACACCCAGGTCTCGTTGCACTTCCCCTTCTCCCAATCTATTGCAATTCAGATAATAATCTGCCTTCCTGTTTTTGCCACCAAAGTGGATAACCTCACATTTATCCACGTTATATTGCATCTGCCATGCTTCTGCCCAATCACCCAACCTGTCCAATTCATCCTGGAGTTTCTCAGCATCCTCCTCACAGCACACACGCCCACCCAGCTTTGTGTCGTCTGCAAATTTGGAGACATTACATCTAGTTCCCTTGTCTAGCTCATTAATATATATTGTGAATAGCTGGGGTCCAAGGACTGATCCCTGCGGTACCCCACTCGTCACTGCCTGCCATTCGGAAAAAGAGCCGTTTATTCCAACTCTTTGCTTTCTGTCTGCCAACCAGTTCTCTATCCAAGTCAATACCTTGCCCCCAATCCCATGTGCCTTAACTTTACACGCTAATCTCTTATGCGGGACCTTATCGAAAGCCTTCTGAAAGTCCAAATACACCACATCCACTGGTTCTCCCTTATCTATTTTACCAGTTACATCCTCAAAAAATTCCAGTAGATTAGTCAAGCACGATTTACCTTTTGTAAACCCATGTTGACTTTGTTCGATCCTGTCACTGTTTTCCAAGTGCTCTGCTATTACATCTTTTACAATGGACTCTAGCATTTTCCCCACTACCGATGTCAGGCTTACCGGTCTGTAATTCCCCGTTTTCTCTCTACCACCTTTTTTAAATAGTGGGGTAACATTAGCTACCCTCCAATCCATAGGTACTGTTCCAGATTCCATCGAATGTTGGAAGATGATCAGCAATGCATCTACTATTTCTAGGGCCACTTCCTTAAGTACCCTAGGATGTAGATTATCAGGCCCTGGGGATTTATCGTCCTTCAATCCCATCAATTTCCCTAACACCATTTCCCTACAAATACTGATTTCTTTCAGTTCCTCCCTTTCATCGGACCCTATGTCCCCGACATCTCTGGGAGGTTATTTGTGTCCTCCTTTGTGAAGACAGAACCAAAATACGTATTTAATTGGTCTGCCATTTCTTTGTTCCCCATTATAAATTCCCCTGATTCTGACTGCAAGGGACCTATGCTTGACTTCACCAATCTTTTTCTCTTCACATATCTATAAAAGCTTTTACAGTCAGTTTTTATGTTCCCGGCAAGCTTACTCTCATATTCTATTTTCCCTTTCTTAATTAATCCCTTTGTCCTCCTTTGTTGAATCCTAAACTGCTCCCAATCCTCAGGTTTACTGCTTTTTCTGGCCAATTTATATGTCCTCTCCTTGGACCTTATGCTATCCCTAATTTCCCTTGTTAGCCACGGCTGAGTCACCTTTTTTGTTTTATTTTTATGCCAAACTAGGATGAACAAATTCTGTAGTTCATCAATGCGGTCTTTGAATGTTTGCCATTGCCTATCCACCGTCAACCCTTTGAGTGACATTCCCCAATCAATCCTACCCAACTCGCGCCTCAGACCATCGTAATTTCCTTTATTTAAATTCAGGACCCTAGTCTCTGAGTCAACTATTTCATTTTCCATCTTTAATGAAGAATTCTATCATATTATGATCGCTCCGACCCAAGGGTCCTCGTACAACAAGATTGCTAATTAATCCTTTCTCGTTACATAATACCCAGTCTAAGATGGCCTGATCTCTGGTTGGTTCCTCGACATATTGGTCCAGGAAACCATCCCGTAAATACTCAGGGAATTCCTCCTCCACAGTATTGTTACTAATTTGGTTAGCCCAATCTATATATAGATTAAAGTCATCCATGATGACTTCTGTGCCCTTATTGCACGCTTCTCTAATTTCCCTTTTAATGCCATCCCCAACCTCCGCATTACTGTTTGGAGGTCTATATACCACTCCCACTAACGTTTTCTGACCCTTGGTATTTCTCAGTTCTACCCATACAGATTCCACATCATCAGAGCTAATATCCTTCCTTACAATTGTGTTAATCCCTTCTTTAACCAGCAATGCTACCCCACCTCCCTTTCCTTTTTGCCTACCTTTCCTGAATATTGAATACCCCTGGATGTTGAGTTCCCAGCCTTGGCCACCCTGGAGCCATGTTTCCGTAATCCCAATCAAATCATATTCGTTTACCTCTATTTGCGCAGCTAATTCATCCACCTTATTACGAATGCTCCTCGCATTAAGACACAAAGCCTTCAGGCTTGTTTTTTTAATGCTCTTAGACCTATTAGAATTATTATCAATCAGGAAATAGTGAGTATCAATCAGGAAATAGTTGAGGCTTGTAATAAGGGAACATCTATAATTATGGGGGATTTTAACTATCATATTAATTGGACAAATGAAATTGGGCAGGGCTGCCTTGAGGATGAGTTCATTGAGTGTATTAGGGATGGGTTTCTTGAGCAGTATGTAACTGAACCGACCAGGGGGCAAGCAACCTTAGATCTGGTCCTGTGTAACGAGACAGAATTAATTAAAAATGTCCCAGTAAAGGATCCCCTTGGAATGAGTGACCATAACATGGTTGAATTCCATATTCAATTAGAGGGTGAGAAGGTTGGATCTCAAACAAGCGTGCTAAGCTTGAATAAAGGAGACTATGAAGGTATGAGAGCGGAATTGAGTAGAGTGGATTGGGAAAATAGATTAAAGGGTAAGACGATACATGATCAGTGGTGTACATTTAAGGAGTTATTTTACAACTTCCAAAAAATATATATTCCACTGAGAAGAAAAGGGTGTAAAAGAAAAGACAGCCATCCATGGCTAAGTAAAGAAATTAAGGATAGTATTCGACTAAAAACAAGGGCATATAAGGTAGCCAAATCTAGTGGGAGGATAGAGGATTGGGAAAACTTTAAAAGACAGCAAAAAATAACAAAAAGATTGATAAAGGGAAGATAGATTATGAAAGTAAATTAGCAAAAAATATAAAAACAGATAGTAAGAGTTTTTATAGTTATATAAAAAGAAAAAGGGTGGCTAAAGTAAATGTTGGTCCCTTAGAGGATGAGACCGGGAAATTAATGGTGGGAAATATGGAGATGGCAAAAACACTGAATGAATATTTTGTATCAGTCTTTACAGTAGAGGACACTAAGAATATCCCAACACTGGACAAACAGGGGGCTATAGGGGGGGAGGAGCTAAACACGATCAAAATCACAAAGGAAGTGGTACTCGGTAAAATAATGGGACTCAAGGCGGATAAATCACCTGGACCTGATGGCCTACATCCTAGGGTCTTGAGGGAAGTGGCGGTAGGGATTGTGGATGCATTGGTAATAATTTTCCAAAACTCCCTGGACTCAGCAAAGGTCCCGGCAGACTGGAAAACTGCTAATGTAACACCCTTATTTAAAAAGGCCAGTAGACAGAAGGCTGGAAACTATAGATCGGTTAGCCTAACATCTGTGGTAGGTAAAATTTTGGAGTCCATTATTAAGGAGACAGTAACAGGACATTTGGATAAACATAATTTAATAGAACAAAGTCAGCATGGTTTTATGAAGGGGAAGTCATGTTTGACAAATTTGCTGGAGTTCTTTGAGGAAGTAACATATAGGGTGGATAAAGGGGAACCAGTGGACGTAGTGTATTTAGACTTCCAAAAGGCATTTGACAAGGTGCCACACAAAAGATTATTGCTTAAGATAAAAAATCACGGGATTGGGGGTAATATTCTGGCATGGATAGAGGATTGGCTATCTAACAGAAGGCAGAGAGTTGGGATAAATGGTTCATTCTCAGACTGGCAATCAGTAACTAGTGGTGTTCCGCAGGGGTCAGTGCTGGGTCCCCAACTCTTTACAATCTATATTAACGATTTGGAGGAGGGGACCGAGTGTAACATATCAAAGTTTGCAGATGATACTAAGATGGGAGGGAAAGTAGTGAGTGAGGAGGACATAAAAAACCTGCAAGGGGACATAGACAGGCTAAGTAAGTGGGCAGAGATTTGGCAGATGGAATACAATACTGGAAAGTGTGAGGTTATGCACTTTGGCAGGAAAAATCGTAGAGCAAGTTATTATCTTAATGGCAAGAAACTGGAAAGTACTGAAGTACAAAGGGATCTGGGGGTCCTGGTGCACGAAACTCAAAAGGTTAGTATGCAGGTGCAGCAAGTGATTAAGAAGGCCAATGGAATGTTGGCTTTCATTGCTAGGGGGATAGAATATAAAAATAGGGAGGTATTGCTTCAGTTGTACAAGGTATTGGTGAGACCGCACCTGGAATACTGCATACAGTTTTGGTGTCCATACTTAAGAAAAGACATACTTGCTCTCGAGTCAGTACAAAGAAGGTTCACTCGGTTAATCCCGGGGATGAGGGGATGGACATATGAGGAGAGGTTGAGTAGATTGGGACTCTACTCATTGGAGTTCAGAAGAATGAGAGGCGATCTTATTGAAACATATAAGATTGTGAAGAGGTTGGATCGGGTGGATGCGGGGAGGATGTTCCCGATGATGGGTGAAACTAGAACTAGGGGGCATAGTCTTAAAATAAGTGGCTGCTCTTTCAAAACTGAGATGAGGAGGAACTACTTCACTCAGAAGGTGGTAGGTCCATGGAATATGCTGCCCCAAAAAGCTGTAGAAGCTACATCATTACATAAATTTAAAACAGAAATAGACAGTTTCCTAGAAGTAAAGGGAATTAAGGGTTACGGGGAGCGGGCAGGAATTTGGACATGAGTCTAGGTTCGGATCGGTCATGGCCCTGTGGGTAGCGGAGCGGGCCCAGGGGCCGTGTAGCCTGATCCTGCTCCTATTTCGTGTGTCAAATTCTGTTAGATTCAGGAGATGGTTCTGTGATAGTAGATTGGCGGTTAGGATCAGATCAGCCATGATCTTATTGAATGGCGGAGCAGGCTCGAGGGGCCGATTGGCCTACTCCTGCTCCTATTTCTTATGTTCTTATGTTCTTATTATTTATTGAGGCCATGTTTGATTTAAACCATTGATTTGTCTGACTGCCACTTTTGTTTTTCTCCTTCCTATCTTTTGCTTTTATCCTTGTTTCCCTTTCCTCTGTCCCCCTGCTCAGGTTCCCAACCCCCTGCCATTTTAGTTTAAACCCTCCCCCAGAGCACTAGCAAACACTCCCCCTGGGACATCGGTCCCGGCCCTGCCCAGGTGCAAACAGTCCGGTTTGAACTGGTCTCACCTCCCCCAGAACCGGTTCCAATGTCCCAGGAATTTGAATCCCTCCCCCTTGCACCATTCCTCTAGCCACGTATTCATCTGAAATATCCTTTGATTTCTCCTCTGACTAGCATGTGGCACTGGTAGCAATCCTGAGATTACTACCTTTGAGGTTCTATTTTTTAATTTACCTCCTAACTCCCTATATTCAGCTTTTAGGACCTCATCCCATATTTTACCTATATCGTTGGTACCTATATGCACCACGACAACTGGCTGTTCACTCTCCCCTTCCAAAATTAAAAGATATGACGGCAGACAAGGCCCAACCATCTTCAGCTGCTTCATCAATGACCTTCCCTCCATCATAACGTCAGAAATGGGGATGTTCACTGATGACTGCAGCGTGTTCAGTGCCATTCACAACTCCTCAGCTAATGAAGCAGCCCATATCTGCAGGCAGCAAGACCTGGATGACATTCAGGCTTGGGCTGATAAGTGTCAGGTAACATTCGCGCCACACAAGTGCCAGGCAATGACTATCTCCAACAAGCGAGCATCTAACCACCGCCCCTTGACATTCAACGGCTTTACCATCGCCAAATCCCCCACCATCAATATCCTGGGGGTCACCATTGACCAGAAACTTAACTGGACCAGCCACATAAATACTGTGGCAACAAGATCAGGTCAGAGGCTAGGTATTCTGCGGCGAGTGTCTCACCTCCTGACTCCCCAAAGCCTTTCCACCATCTACAAGGCACAAGTCAGGAGTGTGATGGAATACTCTCCACTTGCCTGGATGAGTTCAGCTCCAACAACACTCAAGAAGCTCAACACCATCCAAGACAAAGCAGCCCGCTTGATTGGCACCCCATGTACCACCGTAAACATTCACTCCCTCCACCACCGGCGCACCGTGGCTGCAGTGTGTACCCTCTACAAGATGCACTGCAGCAACTCGCCAAGGCTTCTTCGGCAGCACCTCCCAAACCTCTACCACCTAGTAGGACAAGGGCAGCAGGCGCAGGGAAACACCACCACCTCCAAATTCCCCTCCAAGTCACACACCATCCCGACATGGAAATATATCGCCGATCCTTCATCGTCGCTTTGTCAAAATCCTGGAACTCCCTCCCTAACAGCACTGTGGGAGCACCTTCACCACACGGACTGTAGCGGTTCAAGAAGGCAATTAAGGATGGGCAATAAATGCTGGCCTTGCCAACAATGCCCACATCCCATGAACAAATAAAAAAAAGCAATGGCTAGCATTTAAAGAAGTAATATGTAATTTATAACAAATATACATTCCTTTAAGGCACTAAAACCCCACAGGAAAAGTGGTCCAACAAGAGAAGTTAAAGATAGTATTGGATCAAAGGAAGAGGCTTATAATATTGCCAAAAAGAGCAGTAAGCCTGAGGATTGGGAGGATTTTAGAATTCAGTAGAGTCATAGAGTTATACAGCACAGAAAGAGGCCCTTCAGCCCATCGTGTCCACGCCGGCCATCAAGTCCTGTCTATTCTAATCCCATTTTCCAGCACTTGGTCCGTAGCCTTGTATGCTATGGTGTTTCAAGTGCTCATCCAAATGCTTCTTGAATGTTGTGAGGGTTACTGCCTCTACCACCCTTTCAGGCAGTGAGTTCCAGATTCCAACCACCCTCTGGGTGAAAAAGTTTTTCCTCAAATCCCCTCTAAACCTCCTGCCCCTTACCTTGAAACTATGCCCCCTGGTTATTGACCCCTCTACTAAGGGGAAAAGTTCCTTTCTATCTACCCTATCTATGCCCCTCATAATTTTGTACACCTCAATCAGATCCCCCTCAGCCTCCTCTGCTCCAAGGAAAACAATCCCAGCCTGTCCAGTCTCTCTTCATAGCTGAAGCGCTCCTGCCCACATAACATCCTGGTGAATCTCCTCTGCACCCTCTCTAATGCAATCACATCCTTCCTATAGTGTGGTGACCAGAACTGCACACAGTATTCCAGCTGTGGCCTAACTAGCGTTTTGTACAGCTCCATCATAACCTCCCTGCTCTTATATTCTATACCTTGGCTAATGAAGGCAAGTATCCCATATGCCTTTTTAACCACCTTATTTTAACTACCTGTCCTGCTGCCTTCAGGGATCTATGTACATGCACACCAAGGATCCTCTGTCCTTCCAAGGGTCCTACCATTCATTGTGTATTCCCTTGCCTTGTTAGTCCTCCCAAAATGCATCACCTCACACTTTTCAGGGTTAAATTCCATTTGCCACTGTTCTGCCCATCTGACCAACCCGTCTATATCATCCTGCAGCCTGAGGCTTCCCTCCTCGCTATTTACCACTTCACCAATTTTCGTGTCAAGTAAAGGAGGATCAAGAAATTAATAAAGAAACAGTAAATAGAATGAGAGTAAACTAGCAAGAGACATAAAAACAGACTGTAAAAGCTTCTCTAGGAATGTAAAAAGGAAAAGATTAGCGAAAGTAAATGTGGGTCCCTTACAGGCTGAGACAAGAGAAATTATAATGGGAAATAAGGAAATGGCAGAGAAATTAAACAAATACCTTGTGTGTGTCTTCATGGAAGAAGATGCAAAAAACCTCCCGGAAATACTGGAGAACCACGGGTCTGGTGAGAATGAGGAACTGGAAGAAATTAGTATTAGTAAAAAAATAATGGGAAATTAATGGGACTGAAAGCCGATAAATCCCCTGGACCTGATGGCCTACACCCTAGGGTTTTGAAAGAGGTGGCTATAGAGATAGTGGATGTATTGGTTGTCATTTTCCAAAATTCCATAGATTCTAGAACGGTTCCCGCGGATTGGAAGGTAGCAAATGTAACCTCACTGTTTAAGAAAGGAGGGAGAGAGAAACCGGGGAACTACAGACCAGTTAGCCTGACATCAGTAGTAGGGAAAATGCTAGAATCTATTATTAAGAACATGGTAACAGGGCACTTAGAAAATAATGACAGGATTGGGCAGAGTCAACATGGATTTATGAAAGGGAAATCGTGTTTGACAAATCTGTTAGAATTTTTTGAGGTTGTAACTAGTAGAATAGATAAGGGGGAACCAGTGGATGTGGTGTATTTGGATTTTCAGGAGGCTTTCGATAAGGTGCCACACAAGAGGTTATTAAACAAAATTAGGGCTCATGGGATTGGGGGTAATATACTGGCATGGATTGAGGATTGGTTAATGGACAGAAAACAGAGAGAAGGAATAAACGGGTCATTTTCGGGTTGGCAGGCTGTAACTAGTGGGGTACCGCAAGGTTCAGTGCTTGGGCCCCAGCTATTCACATCTACATCAATGATTTGTAGGAACTGTCATAAGTATGAGTGGGAATGACACAAAAAATACCCGAACACGTGAAATAAATTTCAAATAAACGTTACATATATAAAAATAATTAAAATGGCATTTAATTAAATATTTTAAACAAAAATTTAATTTTGGGGGAAAAAATGTATGTTTTAACGGAGCTAAAAATAAACTTAACTTATTGGACAGGGTTTTAATGTATAAATGAGTGATAAAATGTTATTTTTCTATTTTTTTAAACCTCTTATGCTGGTAAACCAGGCATAAGAATTCCAGGGCCTTTCAGCGGGCGGAGGTTGGGCCTATAGCGCCCTCTCCTGGGGATGTGCCGGGTTTTAGTGTGTGCGCTATGCATGCCTAAACCCGGCACTTGCGCGGCCCCTACGGGCACGTGCGCACCTCGTACGCACCCGTGGGGGGGGGGGGGTCGCAAAATACGGCCCAATATATCCAAGTTTGTTGATGATACAAAGCTGGGTGGGACTATAAGTTATGAGGAGGATGCAAAGAGGCTTCAAGGGGATCTCGACAAGCTAAGTGAGTGGGACAAGAACAAGGCAAATGGAATATAATGTGGAGAAATGTGAAGTTATCCACTTTGGTCAGAAAAATAGAAAAGCAGAGTATTTTTTAAATGGTGAGAGATTGGGAAATGTTGGTGTTCAGAGGAACCTGGGTGTCCATGTACATGAATCACTGAAAGTTAACATGCAGGTACAGCAAGCAATTAGGAAAGCAAATGGTATGTTGGCCTTTATTACAAGAGGATTTGAGTATAAGAGTAAAGATGTCTTACTGCAATTATATAGGGCCCTGGTGAGACCACAGCTGGAGTACTGTGCACTGTTTTGGTCTCCTTATCTAAGGAAGGATATACTTGCCATAGAGGGAGTGCAGCAAAGGTTCAGCAGACTGGTTCCTGGGATGGTGGGGATGGTCCTATGAGGAGAGATTGAGTAGACTAGGCCTATATTCTCTAGAGTTTAGAAGAATGAGAGGTGACCTAATTAAAACATACAAAATTCTTACAGGGCTTGACAGGGTAGCTGCAGGGAGGATGTTTCCTCTGTCTGGGGAGTCTAGAACCAGGGGTCACAGTCTCAGGATAAATTGTCGGCCATTTAGGACAGAGTAAAGGAGAAATTTCTTCACTCAGAGGGCGGTGAATCCTTGGAATTCTCTACCCCAGAGGGCTGTGGAGGCTCAGTCATTGAGTATATTCAAGACAGAGATCAATAGATTTTTTGGATATTAAGGGAACCAAGGGATACGGGGACAGTGCAGGAAAGTGGAGATGATGATGATCAGCCCTGATCTCATTGAATGGGGAGCAGGCTCCAGGGCCCGAATGGCCCACTCCTGCTCCTACCTTCTATGTTTCTATATGGGGACATAGAAACATAGAAACATAGAAGATAGGAGCAGGAGTAGGCCGTTCGGCCCTTCAAGCCTGCTCCGCCATTCAACGAGATCATGGCTGATCATCCAAACCCTAGCACCCGGTCCCTACACCGACAGCCATCCCACCCCCGTAACCCTGCAACCCCACGTATTTAATCCCCCTAACACTAAGGGTCAATTTATCATGGCCAATCAACCTAACCTGCACATCTTTGGACTGTAGGAGGAAACCGGAGCACCCGGAGAAAACCCACGCAAACACGGGGAGAATGTGCAAACTCCACACAGACAGTCACCCGAGGCCGGATTTGAACCCGGGTCCCTGGCGCTGTGAGGCAACAGTGCTAACCACTATGCCACCGTGCAGGAAAGTGGAGATGAGGATGATCAGCCCTGATCCCATTGAATAGGGAGCAGGCTCGAGGCCCACTCCCACTCCAGGTCCTTTGTTCCAATGAGGTCACCGCCTGGGCGCCGCGCATGCTCAGGAGGCAGAACTCAGGCCGACAATCCGGCCGCTGCTGCGCCTGCGCGCTGGTCTCCGGGGCAACCGCGCGGGGGCTCCTGGGTCAGGCGAGCGCGCAGCCGTTGAGGCCGAGTCACCGACAGAAAGTGAGTTTGTTGCACCGAGTGAGCTGGCGGTTGGGCGGGGCGATGGTATAGGGGGCGGAGAGAGAGAGAGAGAGAATAAAGTAAAATACAAACCCGAAAGTCGGGTGGAAGCTCCCCGGAAACGAAATGGAGCGGATTCAGCCGCCCCAATCACCCGGGGTGGCGAGGGGGCGGAGTGAACTGGAGCACGTGACCCCGGGCACGGCCTGACTGACAGGAGCTCGGACCAATAGAAAGAGAGGGGCGGTGCTGGAGGACCGAACAGGCGGTGGGTCCTCCAACCAATGGTGGCGCAGCAAGGGGGCGGGACCTAGTGAACAGCTCAGGTGTTCTGGGGCCGATTGTGACGCGCTTTCCCCAGGTGAGAGCAGCTCAGTCAGCACAGAGCTGGGGCTGGAATCTGGGAGAGGAGCCACGGTCAGCACAGAGCTGGGGCTGGAATCTGGGAGAGGAGCCACAGTCAGCACAGAGCTGGGGCTGGAATCTGGGAGAGGAGCCACGGTCAGCACAGAGCTGGGGCTGGAATCTGGGAGAGGGGCCACAGTCAGCACAGAGCTGGGGCTGGAACCTGGGAGAGGGGCCACAGTCAGCACAGAGCTGGGGCTGGAACCTGGGAGAGGGGCCACAGTCAGCACAGAGCTGGGGCTGGAATCTGGGAGAGGGGCCACAGTCAGCACAGAGCTGGGGCTGGAATCTGGGAGAGGAGCCACGGTCAGCACAGAGCTGGGGCTGGAATCTGGGAGAGGAGCCACAGTCAGCACAGAGCTGGGGCTGGAACCTGGGAGAGGGGCCACAGTCAGCACAGAGCTGGGGCTGGAACCTGGGAGAGGGGCCACAGTCAGCACAGAGCTGGGGCTGGAATCTGGGAGAGGGGCCACAGTCAGCACAGAGCTGGGGCTGGAATCTGGGAGAGGAGCCACAGTCAGCACAGAGCTGGGGCTGGAACCTGGGAGAGGGGCCACAGTCAGCACAGAGCTGGGGCTGGAACCTGGGAGAGGGGCCACAGTCAGCACAGAGCTGGGGCTGGAACCTGGGAGAGGGGCCACAGTCAGCACAGAGCTGGGGCTGGAATCTGGGAGAGGGGCCACAGTCAGCACAGAGCTGGGGCTGGAACCTGGGAGAGGGGCCGCAGTCAGCACAGAGCTGGGGCTGGAATCTGGGAGAGGAGCCACAGTCAGCACAGAGCTGGTGCTGGAATCTGGGAGAGGGGCCGCAGTCAGCACAGAGCTGTTGCTGGAATCTGGGAGAGGGGCCCCAGTCAGCACAGAGCTGGGGCTGGAATCTGGGAGAGGGGCCCCAGTCAGCACAGAGCTGGTGCTGGAATCTGGGAGAGGGGCCGCAGTCAGCACAGAGCTGGTGCTGGAATCTGGGAGAGGGGCCCCAGTCAGCACAGAGCTGGGGCTGGAATCTGGGAGAGGGGCCCCAGTCAGCACAGAGCTGGGGCTGGAATCTGGGAGAGGGGCCGCAGTCAGCACAGAGCTGGGGCTGGAATCTGGGAGAGGGGCCACAGTCAGCACAGAGCTGGGGCTGGAATCTGGGAGAGGGGCCACAGTCAGCACAGAGCTGGGGCTGGAATCTGGGAGAGGGGCCACAGTCAGCGGGCCTGGCAAAGGGCCAGTCACTGATTGAATGGTGGGGATAAGGGGGCACTAACCTAACATCACATCTATATATCTGTAGCTTAAGTAGATAGAATTTTAAGCGAAATGATGGGACCAATTGCTGCAATTCCTGTGCCATGTGGGAACTCCAGGACGCTTCACGTGTCCCTGATAACCGCGGGGGCAGGAAGTGCCTCCAGTGGCTGGAACTCGAGCTCGGGGTTTCTGAGCTTGAGGAGCGGCTGGAGTCACTGCAGGGCAGACGGGAGGCTGAGAATTTCCTGGAACTCGAGCTCGGGGTTTCTGAGCTTGAGGAGTGGCTGGAGTCACTGCAGGGCAGGCGGGAGGCTGAGAATTTCCTGGAGTGCACGTTGCAGGAGGTGGTCACCCCGCAGCTACGGAGAGTTCATGGGAATTGTAACTGGGTGGCCGTCCGGCAGGGTAGGAAGAAGCAGGCAGTGCAGGAATCCTCCGGCAGCGTGGCACTCTCAAACCGGTTTTCAGTGAGGGTGACAAATGTGATGAAATATTCCATTCATCACTGCCTGTGACTGTGGTTGGTTTCAGGTTCCCCCTTACCATTGTATTGCCTGTGACTGGTTGGTTTCAGGTTTCTCCTCACCATTGTATTGTGTATTGGAATGTATGGAATGTGTTGTGTGTAGGGCTCCGCCCATACCTGGCCTCTATGTAAGCCAGCTCAGTCTGGCCTCACAGCCAGTACTGCAGAGCTCCAGGGAAGATATCTCTCTCCACTGCGTGTGATCTTCTAAGTTAATAAAAGCCTTGTTTTGTTTCGCTAACATCGAGTCTCGGGATTATTGAGGCACATCAACAACACCTCGGGGGAGTGCAGTCTGGAGCGCATCCACTGCACTGTGGGGCAAATGACTGCACAGGGGGGGCACAGCAAAGTGTAGAAATGCAGTGGTCACAGGGGATTCAATAGTCAGGGGGTTAGACAGGCATTTCTGCAACCCCGGATGTGAGTCCCGCCCAGTGTGTTGCCTCCCTGGTGCCAGGGTAAAGGACATCACTGAGAGGGTGCAGAACATTTTGAGGCAGGGAGGGGGGGCGGGGGGGGGGAGTTGAATAGCTAGGAGTCATGGTCCATATGGGAACCAATGACACAGGAAAGAAAAGGGTTGCTGTCCTGCAGTCAATGTTTCAGGAACTCGGGAGGAAATTAAAGAGCAGGACCTCAAAGGTAGCAATCTCTGGATTACTCCCAGTGCCATGCGCTAGTGAGTATAGGAATAGTCGGATAAGACAGGTTAACATGTGGCTGGAGAAATGATGCAGGAAGGAGGACTTTAGATTCTTGGGGCATTGGGACCAGTTCTGGGGCAGGAGGGACCTGTCCAAGGTGGATGGGTTGACCCTCAACAGAGCTGGGACCAACGCCCTCACGGGAAGGTTAACTGTGCTGTGGGGGAGGGTTTAAACTAATTTGGCAGGGGGTGGGCTCCAGGATGAAATATTAGAGAGAAACAAGGTGCACAGAGGACATGGAGAGGCAAATAGCACTAGATTAAAGAATAGTTCAGAAATGGGAGGGATCAGACAGGGGGGCAAATGCGAAGCAGTCTAAGATGGGTTTGGAGTGCATGTGCGTAAATGCACAGAGTGTGGGAAATAAGGTTGGTGAGCCACAGGCACAAGTCACCACATGGGACGCTGATATAGTGGGAAGAACAGAGACCTGGCTCAAAGAAAGGGAGGATTAATATTTCTAGCTACAAGGTATTCAGGAAAGAGAAGGAAGGAAAAATTAAATGAGGAGGTGGCAATACTGATCAATGAAATTATTATAGCACTGGAGAGGGATGATGTAGTTGAGAGGGTGAAAGACAGAATCTATTTGCTTTGAATTAAGGAACAATAGAGGAGCTATTACACTACAGGGTGTAAACTATAGGCCACCAAATAACGGGGAGGAGATAGAGGAGCAAATTTGCAGGCAAATTACAGAAAGATACACGAACTATGGAGTAGTGATATTGGAGGACTTCAATTATCCTAATATAGTCTGGGATAGCAACAGTCTAAAGGGCAAAGAGGGGGAGGAATTCCTGAAATGCGAACAAGAGAATTTTCTTGAACACTGTTTCCAGCCCAACGAGGAAGGAAGCAGAGCTGGATCTAGTTCTGGGGAATGAAGTGGGGCAAATGGAGCATGTTTCAGTAGGGGAGCATTTGGGGAACAGTGATCAGAACATCGTCGGGTTAAAAATAGTCATGGAAAAGGACAAGTGTAAAAATATTTAACTGGAGGAGGGCTAACTTCAGTGAGTTGTAAAGGGATCTGGTCCAGGTGGATTGGAATCAAAAGTTGGTCGGCAAAACAGTAATTGAACAATGGGAGGGCTTCAGAGAGGAGATGGTTTGTGTACAGAGTAGACACATTGCCTTGAGGGGGAAAGGAAGGGCATCCAAAGCTAGAGCTCCCTGGATGGCTAAAGATATCGAGGTTAAAATAAGACAGAAAAAGGAGGCTTATGACAATTCTAAGGTTAATAAGATAGTCGAAAACCAAGCTGAATATAGAAAGTACAGAGGAGACATAAAAAGGGAATAAGAGGGGCAAAGAGAGAGCATGAGAATAGATTAGCGGCGAACATAAAAGGGAACCCAAAAGTCTTCTATAAACACATAAATAGTAAAAGGGTAGTCAAAGGGAGGCTGGGGCCGATTCGGGACCAAAAACATCACCTTGTGGAGGCAGAGGGCAAAGGCTGAGGTACTGAATGAGTCCTTTACTTCAGTCTTCACTGGAGAAGGGGATGCTGCCAATGTAGCAGTAAAGGAGGAGGCAGTAGCAATATTGCATTGTATGAAAATAGATAAAGAGGATGTACAAGGTTGGCATTCCTCAAAGTAGAGAAGTCACCCGGTCCGGATGGGATGCATCCTAGGTTACTGGGGGAGGTAAGGGTGGACATTGAGGAGGCTGTGGCCACAATCTTCCAATCCTCCTTGGATATAGGGGTGGGACCAGAGGACTGGAGGATTGCAAATGTTACAGCCCTGTTTATAAAAAGGGGAGAGGGATAAACCCGGCAACTACAGGCCAGTCAGCCTAACGTCGGTGGTGGGGAAATTTTTAGAGACAATAATCCAGGACAAAATTAATTGGCACTTGGAAAAGTCTGGGCTAATAACTGAACATCGGCATGGATTTATTAAAGGCAAATTGTGTTTGACTAACTTGATCGAGTTCTTTGAACTAACAGGGTTGATGAGGGCAGTACGGTTGATGTTCTGTATATGGACTTTCAAAAAGAGCTGGACAAAGTACCACATAATAGACTTGTTAGCAAAATTAAAGCCATGTGATTAAAGGGACAGTGTCAGCATGGATACAAAAGTGGGTAAGGGACAGAGAGCAGAGAGTGGTGGTGAACGGTTGTTTCTCAGACTGGAGGGAAGTGTACAGTGGTGTTGCCCAGGGGTCGTTAGGACCATTGCTCTTTTTGATATATATTAATGGGCTGGACCAGGGCATAATTTCATCGTTTGCAGATGACACGAAACTCAGAAATGTAGTAAACAATGAGGAGGGTAGCAACAGACTTCAGGTGGAAATAGACAGACTGGTGAAATGGGCAAATGGAATTTAATGCAAAGAATGTGAAGTGATGTATTTTGGTAGGAAGAATGAGGCGAGGCAATATCAATGGAATAGTACAATTTTAAAGGGGTTACAGGAACAGAGAGACCCGGGGTGTTTGTACACAAATCCTTGAAGGAGCAGGAGAGCATTGGAATACTGAAGTCCCGAGCTCACAAAGACATGGTTATGGATTTCAGCAGCAGATCAGCTGAGACCTCCTCGTTCCACCTCTAACATCGCCCGTCTCCGCCCCGCCTCAGCTCATCTGCTGCTGAGACCCTCTTCTGTGTCTTTGTTACCTCGAGACTCGACTATTCCAGCGCTTTCCTGACCGGCCTCCCAACTTCCACCCTCCATAAACCTCAACTCATCGAAAACGCTTCTGTCTCTGTCTTAACTCCTGTTCACCCTCACACCCTGCGCTTCTCCCTGTGTCTTAACTCCTATTCACCCCCACACCCTACGCTTCTGTCTGTGTCTTAACTCATGTTCACCCTCACACCCTACGCTTCTGTCTGTGTCTTAACTCATGTTCACCCTCACACCCTGCGCTTCTCCCTGTGTCTTAACTCCTGTTCACCCTCACACCCTGCGCTTCTGTCTGTGTCTTAACTCCTGTTCACCCTCACACCCTGCGCTTCTCCGTGTCTTAACTCCTGTTCACCCTCACACCCTGCGCTTCTGCCTGTGTCTTAACTCCTGTTCACCCTCACACCCTGCGCTTCTGCCTGTGTCTTAACTCCTGTTCACCCTCACACCCTGCGCTTCTGTCTGTGTCTTAGCTCCTGTTCACCCTCACACCCTGCGCTTCTCCCTGTGTCTTAACTCCTGTTCACCCTCACACCCTGCGCTTCTGTCTCTGTCTTAACTCCTGTTCACCCTCACACCCTGCGCTTCTCCCTGTGTCTGAACTCCTCTTCACCCTCACACCCTGCGCTTCTGTCTCTGTCTTAACTCCTGTTCACCCTCACACCCTGCGCTTCTGTCTGTGTCTTAACTCCTGTTCACTCTCACACCCTGCGCTTCTGTCCGTGTCTTAACTCCTGTTCACCCTCACACCCTGCGCTTCTGTCTGTGTCTTAACCCCTGTTCACCCTCGCACCCTGCGCTTCTCCCTGTGTCTTAACTCCTGTTCACCCTCACACCCTGCGCTTCTGTCTGTGTCTTAACTCCTGTTCACCCTCACACCCTGCGCTTCTGTCTGTGTCTTAACTCCTGTTCACTCTCACACCCTGCGCTTCTCCCTGTGTCTTAACTCCTGTTCACCCTCACACCCTGCGCTTCTGTCTGTGTCTTAACTCCTGTTCACCCTCACACCCTGCGCTTCTGTCTGTCTTAACTCCTGTTCACCCTCACTCCCTGCGCTTCTGTCTGTGTCTTAACTCCTGTTCATCCTCACACCCTGCGCTTCTGTCTGTGTCTTAACTCCTGTTCATCCTCACACCCTGCGCTTCTCCCTGTGTCTTAACTCCTGTTCACCCACACCCTGCGCTTCTGTCTGTGACTCAACTCCTGTTCACTCTCACACCCTGCGCTTCTGTCTCTGTCTTAACTCCTGTTCACCCTCACACCCTGCGCTTCTCCCTGTGTCTTAACTCCTGTTCACCCTCACACCCTGCGCTTCTCCCTGTGTCTTAACTCCTGTTCACCCTCACACCCTGCGCTTCTCCGTGTCTTAACTCCTGTTCACCCTCACACCCTGCGCTTCTGTCTGTGTCTTAACTCCTGTTCACCCTCACACCCTGCGCTTCTGCCTGTGTCTTAACTCCTGTTCACCCTCACACCCTGCGCTTCTGTCTGTGTCTTAACTCCTGTTCACCCTCACACCCTGCGCTTCTCCCTGTGTCTTAACTCCTGTTCACCCTCACACCCTGCGCTTCTCCCTGTGTCTTAACTCCTGTTCACCCTCACACCCTGCGCTTCTCCCTGTGTCTTAACTCCTGTTCACCCTCACACCCTGCGCTTCTGTCTGTGTCTTAACTCCTGTTCACCCTCACACCCTGCGCTTCTGTCTGTGTCTTAACTCCTGTTCACTCTCACACCCTGCGCTTCTCCCTGTGTCTTAACTCCTGTTCACCCTCACACCCTGCGCTTCTGTCTGTGTCTTAACTCCTGTTCACCCTCACACCCTGCGCTTCTGTCTGTGTCTTAACTCCTGTTCACACTCACACCCTGCGCTTCTGTCTGTCTCTTACCTCCTGTTCACCCTCACACCCTGCACTTCTGTCTGTGTCTTAACTCCTGTTCACCCTCACACCCTGCGCTTCTGTCTGTGTCTTAACTCCTGTTCACCCTCACACCCTGCGCTTCTGTCTGTGTCTTAACTCCTGTTCACCCTCACACCCTGCGCTTCTGTCTGTGTCTTAACTCCTGTTCACCCTCACACCCTGCGCTTCTGTCTGTGTCTTAACTCCTGTTCACCCTCACACCCTGCGCTTCTGTCTGTGTCTTAACTCCTGTTCACTCTCACACCCTGCGCTTCTGCCTGTGTCTTAACTCCTGTTCACCCTCACTCCCTGCGCTTCTGTCTGTGTCTTAACTCCTGTTCACTCTCACACCCTGCGCTTCTGTCTGTGTCTTAACTCCTGTTCACCCTCTCACCCTGCGCTTCTCCGTGTCTTAACTCCTGTTCACCCTCACACCCTGCGCTTCTGTCTGTGTCTTAACTCCTGTTCACTCACACCCTGCGCTTCTGTCTGTCTCTTAACCCCTGTTCACCCTCACACCCTGCGCTTCTGCCTGTGTCTTAACCCCTGTTCACCCTCACACCCTGCGCTTCTGTCTGTGTCTTAACTCCTGTTCACCCTCACACCCTGCGCTTCTGCCTGTGTCTTAACTCCTGTTCACCCTCACACCCTGCGCTTCTGTCTCTGTCTTAACTCCTGTTCACCCTCACACCCTGCGCTTCTGTCTCTGTCTTAACTCCTGTTCACCCTCACACCCTGCGCTTCTGTCTCTGTCTTAACTCCTGTTCACCCTCACACCCTGCGCTTCTCCCTGTGTCTTAACTCCTGTTCACCCTCACACCCTGCGCTTCTGTCTGTGTCTTAACTCCTGTTCACTCTCACACCCTGCGCTTCTCCCTGTGTCTTAACTCCTGTTCACCCTCACACCCTGCGCTTCTGTCTGTGTCTTAACTCCTGTTCACTCTCACACCCTGCGCTTCTGTCTGTGTCTTAACTCCTGTTCACCCTCACACCCTGTGCTTCTGTCTGTGACTCAACTCCTGTTCACCCTCACACCCTGCGCTTCTCCGTGTCTTAACTCCTGTTCACCCTCACACCCTGCGCTTCTGCCTGTGTCTTAACTCCTGTTCATCCTCACACCCTGCGCTTCTCCCTGTGTCTTAACTCCTGTTCACCCTCACACCCTGCGCTTCTGTCTGTGTCTTAACTCCTGTTCACCCTCACTCCCTGCGCTTCTGTCTGTGTCTCAACTCCTGTTCACCCTCACACCCTACGCTTCTGTCTGTGACTCAACTCCTGTTAACCCTCACACCCTGCGCTTCTGTCTGTGTCTTAACTCCTGTTCATCCTCACACCCTGCGCTTCTCCCTGTGTCTTAACTCCTGTTCACCCTCACACCCTGCGCTTCTGTCTGTGTCTTAACTCCTGTTCACCCCCACACCCTGCGCTTCTCCCTGTGTCTTAACTCCTGTTCACCCTCACACCCTGCGCTTCTGTCTGTCTTAACTCCTGTTCACTCTCACACCCTGCGCTTCTGTCCGTGTCTTAACTCCTGTTCACCCTCACACCCTGCCCTTCTGTCTGTCTCTTAACCCCTGTTCACTCTCACACCCTGCGCTTCTGTCTGTGTCTTAACTCCTGTTCACCCTCACTCCCTGCGCTTCTGTCTGTGTCTCAACTCCTGTTCACCCTCACACCCTACGCTTCTGTCTGTGACTCAACTCCTGTTCACTCTGTCACCCTGCGCTTCTGTCTGTGTCTTAACTCCTGTTCATCCTCACACCCTGCGCTTCTCCCTGTGTCTCAACTCCTGTTCACCCTCACACCCTGCGCTTCTGTCTGTGTCTTAACTCCTGTTCACCCCCACACCCTGCGCTTCTCCCTGTGTCTTAACTCCTGTTCACCCTCACACCCTGTGCTTCTGTCTGTCTTAACTCCTGTTCACTCTCACACCCTGCGCTTCTGTCCGTGTCTTAACTCCTGTTCACCCTCACACCCTGCGCTTCTGTCTGTCTCTTAACCCCTGTTCACTCTCACACCCTGCGCTTCTCCGTGTCTTAACTCCTGTTCACCCTCACACCCTGCGCTTCTGTCTGTGTCTTAACCCCTGTTCACCCTCGCACCCTGCGCTTCTCCCTGTGTCTTAACCCCTGTTCACCCTCACACCCTGCGCTTCTGTCTGTGTCTTAACTCCTGTTCACCCTCACACCCTGCGCTTCTGTCTGTGTCTTAACTCCTGTTCACTCCCACACCCTGTGCTTCTCCCTGTGTCTTAACTCCTGTTCACCCTCACACCCTGCGCTTCTGTCTGTGTCTTAACCCCTGTTCACCCTCACACCCTGCGCTTCTGTCTGTGTCTTAACTCCTGTTCACCCTCACACCCTGCGCTTCTGTCTCTGTCTTAACTCCTGTTCACCCTCACACCCTGCGCTTCTGTCTGTGTCTTAACTCCTGTTCACTCTCGCACCCTGCGCTTCTGTCTGTGTCTTAACTCCTGTTCACTCTCACACCCTGCGCTTCTCCCTGTGTCTTAACTCCTGTTCACCCTCACACCCTGCGCTTCTGTCTGTGTCTTAACTCCTGTTCACCCTCACACCCTGCGCTTCTGTCTGTGTCTTAACTCCTGTTCACACTCACACCCTGCGCTTCTGTCTGTCTCTTACCTCCTGTTCACCCTCACACCCTGCACTTCTGTCTGTGTCTTAACTCCTGTTCACCCTCACACCCTGCGCTTCTGTCTGTGTCTTAACTCCTGTTCACCCTCACACCCTGCGCTTCTGTCTGTGTCTTAACTCCTGTTCACCCTCACACCCTGCGCTTCTGTCTGTGTCTTAACTCCTGTTCACCCTCACACCCTGCGCTTCTGTCTGTGTCTTAACTCCTGTTCACTCTCACACCCTGCGCTTCTGCCTGTGTCTTAACTCCTGTTCACCCTCACACCCTGCGCTTCTCCCTGTGTCTTAACTCCTGTTCACCCTCACACCCTGCGCTTCTGTCTGTGTCTTAACTCCTGTTCACCCTCACACCCTGCGCTTCTGTCTGTGTCTTAACTCCTGTTCACTCTCACACCCTGCGCTTCTGCCTGTGTCTTAACTCCTGTTCACCCTCACTCCCTGCGCTTCTGTCTGTGTCTTAACTCCTGTTCACTCTCACACCCTGCGCTTCTGTCTGTGTCTTAACTCCTGTTCACCCTCACACCCTGCGCTTCTCCGTGTCTTAACTCCTGTTCACCCTCACACCCTGCGCTTCTGTCTGTCTCTTAACCCCTGTTCACCCTCACACCCTGCGCTTCTCCCTGTGTCTTAACTCCTGTTCACCCTCACAGCCTGCGCTTCTGTCTGTGTCTTAACTCCTGTTCACCCTCACACCCTGCGCTTCTCACTGTGTCTTAACTCCTGTTCACCCTCACACCCTGCGCTTCTGTCTCTGTCTTAACTCCTGTTCACTCTCGCACCCTGCGCTTCTGTCTCTGTCTTAACTCCTGTTCACCCTCACACCCTGCGCTTCTGTCTGTGTCTTAACTCCTGTTCACCCTCACACCCTGCGCTTCTGTCTGTGTCTTAACTCCTGTTCACCCTCACACCCTGCGCTTCTGCCTGTGTCTTAACCCCTGTTCACCCTCACACCCTGCGCTTCTGTCTGTGTCTTAACTCCTGTTCACCCTCACACCCTGCGCTTCTGCCTGTGTCTTAACTCCTGTTCACCCTCACACCCTGCGCTTCTGTCTCTGTCTTAACTCCTGTTCACCCTCACACCCTGCGCTTCTGTCTCTGTCTTAACTCCTGTTCACCCTCACACCCTGCGCTTCTGTCTCTGTCTTAACTCCTGTTCACCCTCACACCCTGCGCTTCTCCCTGTGTCTTAACTCCTGTTCACCCTCACACCCTGCGCTTCTGTCTGTGTCTTAACTCCTGTTCACTCTCACAACCTGCGCTTCTCCCTGTGTCTTAACTCCTGTTCACCCTCACACCCTGCGCTTCTGTCTGTGTCTTAACTCCTGTTCACTCTCACACCCTGCGCTTCTGTCTGTGTCTTAACTCCTGTTCACCCTCACACCCTGTGCTTCTGTCTGTGACTCAACTCCTGTTCACCCTCACACCCTGCGCTTCTCCGTGTCTTAACTCCTGTTCACCCTCACACCCTGCGCTTCTGCCTGTGTCTTAACTCCTGTTCATCCTCACACCCTGCGCTTCTCCCTGTGTCTTAACTCCTGTTCACCCTCACACCCTGCGCTTCTGTCTGTGTCTTAACTCCTGTTCACCCTCACTCCCTGCGCTTCTGTCTGTGTCTCAACTCCTGTTCACCCTCACACCCTACGCTTCTGTCTGTGACTCAACTCCTGTTAACCCTCACACCCTGCGCTTCTGTCTGTGTCTTAACTCCTGTTCATCCTCACACCCTGCGCTTCTCCCTGTGTCTTAACTCCTGTTCACCCTCACACCCTGCGCTTCTGTCTGTGTCTTAACTCCTGTTCACCCCCACACCCTGCGCTTCTCCCTGTGTCTTAACTCCTGTTCACCCTCACACCCTGCGCTTCTGTCTGTCTTAACTCCTGTTCACTCTCACACCCTGCGCTTCTGTCCGTGTCTTAACTCCTGTTCACCCTCACACCCTGCGCTTCTGTCTGTCTCTTAACCCCTGTTCACTCTCACACCCTGCGCTTCTCCCTGTGTCTTAACTCCTGTTCACCCTCACACCCTGCTCTTCTGTCTGTGTCTTAACCCCTGTTCACCCTCGCACCCTGCGCTTCTCCCTGTGTCTTAACCCCTGTTCACCCTCACACCCTGCGCTTCTGTCTGTGTCTTAACTCCTGTTCACCCTCACACCCTGCGCTTCTGTCTGTGTCTTAACTCCTGTTCACTCCCACACCCTGTGCTTCTCCCTGTGTCTTAACTCCTGTTCACCCTCACACCCTGCGCTTCTGTCTGTGTCTTAACCCCTGTTCACCCTCACACCCTGCGCTTCTGTCTGTGTCTTAACTCCTGTTCACCCTCACACCCTGCGCTTCTGTCTCTGTCTTAACTCCTGTTCACCCTCACACCCTGCGCTTCTGTCTGTGTCTTAACTCCTGTTCACTCTCGCACCCTGCGCTTCTGTCTCTGTCTTAACTCCTGTTCACTCTCACACCCTGCGCTTCTCCCTGTGTCTTAACTCCTGTTCACCCTCACACCCTGCGCTTCTGTCTGTGTCTTAACCCCTGTTCACCCTCGCACCCTGCGCTTCTCCCTGTGTCTTAACCCCTGTTCACCCTCACACCCTGCGCTTCTGTCTGTGTCTTAACTCCTGTTCACCCTCACACCCTGCGCTTCTGTCTGTGTCTTAACTCCTGTTCACTCCCACACCCTGCGCTTCTCCCTGTGTCTTAACTCCTGTTCACCCTCACACCCTGCGCTTCTGTCTGTGTCTTAACCCCTGTTCACCCTCACACCCTGCGCTTCTGTCTGTGTCTTAACTCCTGTTCACCCTCACACCCTGCGCTTCTGTCTCTGTCTTAACTCCTGTTCACCCTCACACCCTGCGCTTCTGTCTGTGTCTTAACTCCTGTTCACTCTCGCACCCTGCGCTTCTGTCTCTGTCTTAACTCCTGTTCACCCTCACACCCTGCGCTTCTGTCTGTGTCTTAACTCCTGTTCACCCTCACACCCTGCGCTTCTGCCTGTGTCTTAACTCCTGTTCACCCTCACACCCTGCGCTTCTGTCTGTGTCTTAACCCCTGTTCACCCTCACACCCTGCGCTTCTTCCTGTGTCTTAACTCCTGTTCACCCTCACACCCTGCGCTTCTGTCTCTGTCTTAACTCCTGTTCACCCTCACACCCTGCGCTTCTGTCTCTGTCTTAACTCCTGTTCACCCTCACACCCTGCGCTTCTGTCTGTGTCTTAACTCCTGTTCACCCTCACACCCTGCGCTTCTCCCTGTGTCTTAACTCCTGTTCACCCTCACTGTTCTGCCCTCGCAACGCGTTTCTATGCAGAGCTAGACAGATAGCGAACAACTCGATATCTTCCAATAAAATCACAAGGCTTGACTTTTCTTGTAACGCTTTACTGAACGATTCTAATTGTAAAACTGAAATACAACACAGAAATGGAAGCACACATTAGTATACAGGCGCATAACTGATATGTATACACAGATTTAGGTACGCCTGAGCAACACAGTACATTTAGTAAACTGGGAGGCATTCTCTTTAAATTAGCCCTGTACATAGTGTATGAAAATACAGCTACTAGTTAATCAGCTAGACAGAGAAAAGTTACAACTAAACATTTTCTACAACATACAGTGCACATTAATCATCCATAGCATTCTAAAATACTTACAGACAAACAATTTCCAAGACTCAAGCATGGGGACAATACAACTGCCCGGAGCCTGTGCTGCTGTAGGAGCACCGTGGTGTAGGTCTGTGTCCCAGCGAGGACTCCACGAGGACTACGTAGCAGTCCTGTGGGGAGCGTGATGACCTCATCACGCTCGGTAGCGTTATCCGCGCTTGGGGCGTCACGTGATGCGCGTGGTCGCGTTTCTGGCCGTGGAGGCCGAAGTCGGGAGCGGGAGCTGGAGGCCAGGCTGAGCCGATGCTTGCCGCGGGAGCGGAAGATCGCGTCACTCCCGGCGGCTGGTAGATGCGGCCGAAGACGCTAGGCCGGGCTGTGCCGGCAGCCTTTCTGGAAGGCCGAGTCGGGCCGGCAGCCGCCTCACGCACGTCACGTCGTACGTGCCGTGACGTCAGCACGCTACGTTGTACGTGACGTGACGTCAGCACGCTAAGGCGCGTCTTAAAGGGGCAATGGCCCTAAAAGGTAAGTTAAAGGGGCAACGGCCCCAACAGGTAGGTTATACATATATAAGTAAGTTAAATACATACAGTGAGGTTAAGTTAGAGGGAGAGACAGCACACTCCCCGCTTGGTACAATTCCATTTGTACCACTACAGATACAAAATAACCTGGAGAAAACGTCCTTTGGCTGCCACACGCTCAGAGTCCGTTCTCTAGATTTCTTCGGAAAGGAGGACTACGATCTCTGAGACTGGCCTCGGAAACACCTTGACAGTCTCTTCCTTGACGGTCTTCACCTCCACCTTGTGGACCCTCTTGTCCCTGCTCGGCAGAGTTTTGACGGCTAGTCCCACTGACCGTTTGTTTGTGTGCTTGGCTGTCTTTCAGCAAGACGACATCTCTCACTTTGACATTCGGCTTGTCTTCTGTCCATTTCCTACGGCTCTGTAGGGTGGGCGAATACTCTCCTCCCCATCTCTTCCAAGAAGTGTCTGCACGACACTGTACTTGCTTCCACTGCTTCCCGTGCAGCTCGGCCATGTCGAAGTTTCCAGAGGGAGCTGAAATAGCACTCATCTTTTGAGTCAGGAGCATCGCTGGGGTGGGGACTGCAGGCGTGTCTGGGTCGGTGGACCCCAGCACCAGGGTTCTCCTGAGCGAGCAGAGGCGCCCCGCAGCCTGCTCCCCGCTACTCGGAAGACAGCGTCCAGGAGGGCGAAACGGCAGGGGTGCCGCCCAGCTGTGTCTATCGTCCTTGGACCTTTCAAGCACTGAGCATCCTAGGCCATCTGTGCTCACAGTGGGGCCTGCCTCTTCCTCACAGGCAGAGGAGGTTGACCTATGATGCTGCATCATGTCGTCGTAGTCCTCCTTTGCCTGGATCCTGTTTGGGCATGGGCTGAGACAGGATGTGCGACCGTTGCACGACACGTTTGCTTTATAGACGCTGACATCCGCTGGTTTGTGGACTGTTCCCAGGCAAACTCCACCCACGAGGACCCATCCCAAGTCAAGCCGCTGCGCATAGGGAGCATCGTGGGGCCCGTTGATGTGCTCACGTACCTTGTGCACCCTTAAGATGTCTCTTCCCAAGAGTAGGAGGATTGGAGCGTCCGGGTCCACAGCTGGAATCTTATTGGCAATTGGCTGTAGGTGGGGCTGATGGCGTGCGACCTCTGGGGAGGGGATTTCCGTCCTGTCCTCTGGCATCATGTCGCACTCAATCAAGGTGGGGAGGGGAAGCTGTAGTTTCCCATCCATGGACTCGATCATGAAGTTCCCGACTCTCCTACCCGTAGTATCTGTTGTCCCTGCACAGGTTTTTAGCGTGTACGGAGCGGTGCTGGCCTTGACGTCGAAGAGATTGAAGAATTCCGTCTTCGCTAGGGACTTGTTGCTTTGCTCATCGAGCACTGCATACATTTTGATTGCCTTCTCCTTTCTCCCTGCAGGATATGCTTTAACCAAGCAGATTTTGGAGCATGAGCGTGGGCTGCTTGCATTTCCGCAAACCTCTGTACACTTGGAGGTGACTGAAGATGTGCTTTCGCTTTGCTCCCCGCTATCCTCTTTGTCAACCGCGGCGCTCTCGGTGGTTGACGGAGGAGGACCTGGATGCAGGGCTGCTATGTGTTTTTCGCTGTTGCACTCAAGGCACTTGATTGTCGCCTTGCAGTCTTTTGCCATGTGCGTAGTCGACCCACAACACCTGAAGCAGATGCGGTTCTCTCTCAGGTATGACGTGCGCTCATCAATGGGCTTGTCTCTAAAGCTTCGACACTTTTTGAGTGGGTGGGGCTTCTTGTGTATAGGACACTGACGATCTGGGTCATCCACTTCATTCCCAGCAGAACTGGATTGGTTGACTGAGGGTTCGGCTGGAACCTCTGTTTTGTGCACACTCACAGAGGCTTTGTTGCTGTCCTTTGTGGGTTTCTCTGTTCTCGAAGGAGCGTAACTGCTGGAGGTGGAGAAAGCGAAACTTGGATCATTCCTCACCCTTGCCTGTTGTTGGACAAACCTGGAGAAGAGAGAGAAGGGGGGAAATGCCACTCCATTTTCCTCCTTGTACTTGGATCCCTTAGCTATCCATTTCTCTTGAAGATTGTGGGGGAGCTTTTCCACTATTGGGTTTACCCCGCGAGCCGTATCCAAATACGAGAGGCCGGTCAGGTAACCTTCTCCCTTGGCACACTCCAGTTCGAGGAGAATGTCGCCCAGTTCTCTGAGCTCGACATTATCCTTGTTGGTTAGCTTCGGGAAGTCCTCAAGCTTCTTGAGCAGTGCGTGTTCGATGACTTCTGGTGTCCCATAACAGTCGTTGAGACGTTGCCAAACCAGGTGGAGGCCTGCTGTGGGATTGAGGACGTGCGCTGAGCGAATTCTCTTCGCCTGCCTTGACGACTCGGCTCCGAGCCACTTTGTCATCAAGTCTAGTTCTTCTCTGGCTGACAGATTCAAGTCCTTGGTGGTACTCAGGAAGGATGCTCTCCATGACCAATAATTTTCAGGACGGTCATCGAATTCTAGGAGGCCTGAACTTAACAATTCTCGGCGAGTAAGGTACCTGGCGAAGTCTTGTGCGCCTTGCGGCTCGGGCGAGGACTGCTTAGCTGGATTGGCCGAGTGTTGTGGAGGTCTCTGCAGGTGAGTCTTACTCGTTTCTTCTCTTTTGAGCTCAGTGTCTCCGAAAACGGGCCGTTTGTTGCTGGGGTGAGTAGCTAGTTCTACGTCGAGATACCTGAATGTTTCCTTTGGGAACACTTTGGAGTGTTGTTGGACATACTCATTTGTACGTTGCACTGGACTGAGGGGCTGTTCCAGGTCATATGTTTCCTGGCTGGGCTCCCCGCGTTCGCTCTCCTCATCTTCTTCATAAGCTGCGGCTTCGGCTTTAGCGGCAGCGGCAGCTCTCTGGCTTTGGAGAATGTGGAGAATGGCAGCGATATCAGCTCTCTGCTTTACAAGGTCGGCTTTCTGCTTCATCGCACTAGCTTCGAGGTCAGCTCTCTGCTTCATCACACTAGCGTCGAGGTCGGCTCTCTGCTTCATGAGGTCAGCTTCTTTTTCAGCGAAGGACAATTGCGCTTGGGTGGCCTTTGCCTTGGCACGTGCTTTGGCGGCTGTAGAAGCTGTCGATGACGACGGTCTGCTGGACCGCCGAGATGACCTAGAGGATACTTTAGAGAACTGTGACTTGGCGTCGTTTGCTGGGAGAGCTGTCGGTGACGACGGTCTGCTGGACCGCCGAGATGTTCTAGAGGCTGCTTTAGAGGACTGTGACTTGGCCTCGTTTGCTGGGAGAGGCTCATTCTTCTCGATTGGCTGGTCGACTTCCTCTAGAGTATATTGTTTTCCTGAGCGTAGACTCATGGTAGCTGAGTGGTATCTTCCTGTGCTTGAGCCCGCTGTGCTGCTGTCTTTTTACTGTTCTGCCCTCGCAACGCGTTTCTATGCAGAGCTAGACAGATAGCGAACAACTCGATATCTTCCAATAAAATCACAAGGCTTGACTTTTCTTGTAACGCTTTACTGAACGATTCTAATTGTAAAACTGAAATACAACACAGAAATGGAAGCACACATTAGTATACAGGCGCATAACTGATATGTATACACAGATTTAGGTACGCCTGAGCAACACAGTACATTTAGTAAACTGGGAGGCATTCTCTTTAAATTAGCCCTGTACATAGTGTATGAAAATACAGCTACTAGTTAATCAGCTAGACAGAGAAAAGTTACAACTAAACATTTTCTACAACATACAGTGCACATTAATCATCCATAGCATTCTAAAATACTTACAGACAAACAATTTCCAAGACTCAAGCATGGGGACAATACAACTGCCCGGAGCCTGTGCTGCTGTAGGAGCACCGTGGTGTAGGTCTATGTCCCAGCGAGGACTCCACGAGGACTACGTAGCAGTCCTGTGGGGAGCGTGATGACCTCATCACGCTCGGTAGCGTTGTCCGCGCATGGGGCGTCACGTGATGCGCGTGGTCGCGTTTCTGGCCGTGGAGGCCGAAGTCGGGAGCGGGAGCTGGAGGCCAGGCTGAGCCGATGCTTGCCGCGGGAGCGGAAGATCGCGTCACTCCCAGCGGCTGGTAGATGCGGCCGAAGACGCTAGGCCGGGCTGTGCCGGCAGCCTTTCTGGAAGGCCGAGTCGGGCCGGCAGCCGCCTCACGCACGTCACGTCGTACGTGCCGTGACGTCAGCACGCTACGTTGTACGTGACGTGACGTCAGCACGCTAAGGCGCGTCTTAAAGGGGCAATGGCCCTAAAAGGTAAGTTAAAGGGGCAACGGCCCCAACAGGTAGGTTATACATATATAAGTAAGTTAAATACATACAGTGAGGTTAAGTTAGAGGGAGAGACAGCACATTCACACCCTGCGCTTCTGTCTGTGTCTTAACTCCTGTTCACTCTCACACCCTGCGCTTCTCCCTGTGTCTTAACTCCTGTTCACCCTCACACCCTGCGCTTCTGTCTGTGTCTTAACTCCTGTTCACCCTCACACCCTGCGCTTCTGTCTGTGTCTTAACTCCTGTTCACCCTCACTCCCTGCGCTTCTGTCTGTGTCTTAACTCCTGTTCACTCTCACACCCTGCGCTTCTGTCTGTGTCTTAACTCCTGTTCATCCTCACACCCTGCGCTTCTCCCTGTGTCTTAACTCCTGTTCACCCTCACACCCTGTGCTTCTGTCTGTGACTCAACTCCTGTTCACCCTCACACCCTGCGCTTCTCCGTGTCTTAACTCCTGTTCACCCTCACACACTGCGCTTCTGCCTGTATCTTAACTCCTGTTCACCCTCACACCCTGCGCTTCTGTCTGTGTCTTAACTCCTGTTCATCCTCACACCCTGCGCTTCTCCCTGTGTCTTAACTCCTGTTCACCCTCACTCCCTGCGCTTCTGTCTGTGTCTCAACTCCTGTTCACCCTCACACCCTACGCTTCTGTCTGTGACTCAACTCCTGTTCACCCTCACACCCTGCGCTTCTGTCTGTGTCATAACTCCTGTTCACCCTCACTCCCTGCGCTTCTGTCTGTGTCTTAACTCCTGTTCACTCTGTCACCCTGCACTTCTGTCTGTGTCTTAACTCCTGTTCATCCTCACACCCTGCGCTTCTCCCTGTGTCTTAACTCCTGTTCACCCTCACACCCTGCGCTTCTGTCTGTCTTAACTCCTGTTCACTCTCACACCCTGCGCTTCTGTCCATGTCTTAACTCCTGTTCACCCTCACACCCTGCGCTTCTGTCTGTCTCTTAACCCCTGTTCACTCTCACACCCTGCGCTTCTGTCTGTCTCTTAACCCCTGTTCACTCTCACACCCTGCGCTTCTCCCTGTGTCTTAACTCCTGTTCACCCTCACACCCTGCGCTTCTGTCTGTGTCTTAACCCCTGTTCACCCTCGCACCCTGCGCTTCTCCCTGTGTCTTAACTCCTGTTCACCCTCACACCCTGCGCTTCTGTCTGTGTCTTAACTCCTGTTCACCCTCACTCCCTGCGCTTCTGTCTGTGTCTTAACTCCTGTTCACTCTCTCACCCTGCGCTTCTGTCTGTGTCTTAACTCCTGTTCATCCTCACACCCTGCGCTTCTCCCTGTGTCTTAACTCCTGTTCACCCTCACACCCTGCGCTTCTGTCTGTGTCTTAACTCCTGGTCACTCTCACACCCTGCGCTTCTCCCTGTGTCTTAACTCCTGTTCACCCTCACACCCTGCGCTTCTGTCTGTGTCTTAACTCCTGTTCACCCTCACACCCTGCGCTTCTGTCTGTGTCTTAACTCCTGTTCACCCTCACACCCTGTGCTTCTGTCTGTGTCTTAACTCCTGTTCACCCTCACACCCTGCGCTTCTGTCTGTGTCTTAACTCCTGGTCACCCTCACACCCTGCGCTTCTGTCTGTGTCTTAACTCCTGTTCACCCTCACACCCTGCGCTTCTCCCTGTGTCTTAACTCCTGTTCACTCACACCCTGCGCTTCTCCCTGTGTCTTAACTCCTGTTCACCCTCACACACTGCGCTTCTGTCTCTGTCTTAACTCCTGTTCACCCTCACACCCTGCGCTTCTGTCTGTGTCTTAACTCCTGTTCACCCTCACACCCTGCGCTTCTGTCTGTTTCTTAACTCCTGTTCATCCTCACACCCTGCGCTTCTGTCTGTGTCTTAACTCCTGTTCACTCTCACACCCTGCACTTCTGTCTCTGTCTTAACTCCTGTTCTCCCTCACACCCTGCGCTTCTGTCTGTGTCTTAACTCCTGTTCACCCTCACACCCTGCGCTTCTGTGTCTTAACTCCTGTTCACCCTCACACCCTGCGCTTCTGTCTCTGTCTTAACTCCTGTTCACCCTCACACCCTGTGCTTCAGTCTGTGTCTTAACTCCTGTTCACCCTCACACCCTGCGCTTCTCCCTGTGTCTTAACTCCTGTTCACCCTCACACCCTGCGCTTCTGTCTGTGTCTTAACTCCTATTCACCCTCACACCCTGCGCTTCTCCCTGTGTCTTAACTCCTGTTCACCCTCACACCCTGCGCTTCTGTCTGTGTCTTAACTCCTGGTCACCCTCACACCCTGCGCTTCTGTCTGTGTCTTAACTCCTGTTCACCCTCACACCCTGCGCTTCTCCCTGTGTCTTAACTCCTGTTCACTCACACCCTGCGCTTCTCCCTGTGTCTTAACTCCTGTTCACCCTCACACACTGCGCTTCTGTCTCTGTCTTAACTCCTGTTCACCCTCACACCCTGCGCTTCTGTCTGTGTCTTAACTCCTGTTCACTCACACCCTGCGCTTCTCCCTGTGTCTTAACTCCTGTTCACCCTCACACACTGTGCTTCAGTCTGTGTCTTAACCCCTGTTCACCCTCACACCCTGCGCTTCTCCCTGTGTCTTAACTCCTGTTCACCCTCGCACCCTGCGCTTCTGTCTGTGTCTTAACTCCTGTTCACCCTCACACCCTGCGCTTCTCCCTGTGTCTTAACTCCTGTTCACTCTCACACCCTGCGCTTCTGTCTGTGTCTTAACTCCTATTCACCCTCACACCCTGCGCTTCTGTCTGTGTCTTAACTCCTATTCACCCTCACACCCTGCGCTTCTGTCTGTGTTTTAACTCCTGTTCACTCTCACACCCTGCGCTTCTGTCTGTGTCTTAACCCCTGTTCACCCTCACACCCTGCGCTTCTGTCTGTGTCTTAACTCCTATTCACCCTCACACCCTGCGCTTCTGTCTGTGTCTTAACTCCTGTTCACCCTCGCACCCTGCGCTTCTGTCTGTGTCTTAACTCCTGTTCACCCTCACACCCTGCGCTTCTGTCTGTGTCTTAACTCCTGTTCACCCTCGCACCCTGCGCTTCTGTCTGTGTCTTAACTCCTGTTCACCCTCACACACTGCGCTTCTGTCTGTGTCTTAACTCCTGTTCACTCACACCCTGCGCTTCTCCCTGTGTCTTAACTCCTGTTCACTCTCACACCCTGTGCTTCTGTCTGTGTCTTAACTCCTATTCAC
Source organism: Somniosus microcephalus (assembly GCF_052327205.1). NCBI lineage: Eukaryota > Metazoa > Chordata > Chondrichthyes > Squaliformes > Somniosidae > Somniosus > Somniosus microcephalus. The sequence goes on along the minus strand of NC_140990.1, from coordinate 31,450,495 downwards.
CCTCACACCCTGCGCTTCTCCCTGTGTCTTAACTCCTGTTCACTCTCACACCCTGCGCTTCTGTCTGTGTCTTAACTCCTATTCACCCTCACACCCTGCGCTTCTCCCTGTGTCTTAACTCCTGTTCACTCTCACACCCTGTGCTTCTGTCTGTGTCTTAACTCCTGTTCACCCTCACACCCTGCGCTTCTGTCTGTGTCTTAACTCCTATTCACCCTCACACCCTGCGCTTCTCCCTGTGTCTTAACTCCTGTTCACCCTCACACCCTGCGCTTCTGTCTGTGTCTTAACTCCTGTTCACCCTCACACCCTGCGCTTCTGTCTGTGTCTTAACTCCTGTTCACCCTCACACCCTGCGCTTCTGTCTGTGTCTTAACTCCTATTCACCCTCACACCCTGCGCTTCTCCCTGTGTCTTAACTCCTGTTCACCCTCACACCCTGCGCTTCTGTCTGTGTCTTAACTCCTGTTCACCTTCACACCCTGTGCTTCTGTCTGTGTCTTAACTCCTGTTCACCCTCACACCCTGCGCTTCTGTCTGTGTCTTAACTCCTGGTCACCCTCACACCCTGCGCTTCTGTCTGTGTCTTAACTCCTGTTCACCCTCACACCCTGCGCTTCTGTCTGTGTCTTAGCTCCTGGTCACCCTCACACCCTGCGCTTCTGTCTGTGTCTTAACTCCTGTTCACCCTCACACCCTGCGCTTCTGTCTGTGTCTTAGCTCCTGGTCACCCTCACACCCTGTGCTTCTGTCTGTGTCTTAACTCCTGTTCACCCTCACACCCTGCGCTTCTGTCTGTGTCTTAACTCCTGGTCACCCTCACACCCTGCGCTTCTGTCTGTGTCTTAACTCCTGTTCACTCTCACACCCTGTGCTTCTGTCTGTGTCTTAACTCCTGTTCACCCTCACACCCTGCGCTTCTGTCTGTGTCTTAACTCCTGTTCACCCTCACACCCTGCGTTTCTGTCTGTGTCTTAACTCCTGTTCACCCTCACACCCTGCGCTTCTCCCTGTGTCTTAACTCCTGTTCACTCTCACACCCTGTGCTTCTGTCTGTGTCTTAACTCCTGTTCACCCTCACACCCTGCGCTTCTGTCTGTGTCTTAACTCCTGTTCACTCTCACACCCTGTGCTTCTGTCTGTGTCTTAACTCCTGTTCACCCTCACACCCTGCGCTTCTGTCCATGTCTTAACTCCTGTTCACCCTCACACCTGTGCTCACTGAACTACACTGGCTCCCATTCCAGCAATGCCTCAGATTTAAAATTCTCATCCTTATTTTCAAACCCCTCCATGGCCTCGCCCCTCCCTTTCCTTGTATCCTCCTCCAGCTCTACAAACATCTAAGAACTCTGCGTTCCTCCAATTCTGGCCACTTCTGCATCCCCGATTTCTTTCGCTCCACCAGTGGCGGCCGTGCATTTAGCTGTCTAGATCCGAAGCCCTGGAATTCCCTCCCTAAACCTCTCCGACTCTCCACCTCTCTCTCCTCCTTAAAACCTACCTCTTTGAGCCTGCTTTAGGTCACCACTCTTATGTTTATTAATAAATAGACATTCTTATTATGAACACAGCTAGCTTTTGCTACTTACTTTATTGAGCACATGTGGACTAGGTACAGTATCTGTAGAGGCTTCCATCTTGACTGTTGCCTTGTGGGTAGCCTAGTGCCTCATGGGTAATGTAGTCTTAATCTACATACAGCTGGGTAGTGTAGTCTTATACATACAGCTATATACAGCTCTACGGCTCCACCTAGTGTCCACTATAGAATGACATGTTATTGATCATTACACTGACCTGACATCTCGTTATGTAGCTCAGTGTCAAATCTTGTTTGATACTCTTATGCCGAACCTGGGAACGTTTTGCTATGTTAAAGGAGCTGTATAAATGCAAGTTGTTGTGGTTGTTGACATCAGAGGTGGTAGGGAAGGACCATGCACTCAACATTTCTGGCTGAAGATAGTTGCGCATGTTTCAGGCTTTCTGTTGCACTTAGGTGCTGGGCTCCCCATCATTGAGGATGGGGATGTTCATGGAGCCTCCTCCTTCTGTTGTTTGCTTCATTGTCCACCCCATTCACGACTAGATATGGCAGAACTGCAGAGCTTTGATCTGATCGGTTGGTTGTGGGATGACTTAGTTCTGTCTACAGCATGCTGCCTCCGCTGTTTAACAGGCATGTCGTCCTGTGTTGTAGATTCACCAGTTTGGCACGTCCTTTTTAGATAGGCCTGGTGCTGCTCCCAGCATGCTGGTCTCCACTCCTCATTGAACCAAGGTTGGTCAGCTTGCTTGATGGTAATGGAGGAGTGAGAATATGCCGGGCCATGAGCTTGCAGATTGTGTTGGAATACAATTCTGCAGCTGCGATGGCCCACAGCACCTCATGGCTGCCCAGTTTTGAGCTGCTCGGTCCATTATTAGTCTACTCCACAGGGCACAGTGGTAGTGCCACACAATACGATGGAGGTTGTTCTCAGTGTGAAGGCGGAACTTGGTCTCCACAAGGACCAAATTGGTATCATCTGCAAATTTCGACATGCCTCCAGTTAATATAATGGTGAACACCAGCGGTCCCAGCACAGACCCCTGTGGGACACCAGTTCTCACTTCCTGCCAGTCCGAGAAACTCCCCTTAATTTCCACCCTCTGATTTCTGTTTTGGAGCCATCTTTTCATCCATTCTGCTACCTGGCCCTTGACTCCACACGGCCTGACCGTGGTCACCCTGTAAATCGTACACACTGCAGTCACAGTGCACTAGTGGTGGAGGGGGTGGACATTGAGTCCTGTGGCAGGAGCGCTGATGAACTGGATTTCTCTGCCCCTTGTGTTTTGAAGCATCGCTGGTGGTGTTTTTCACCTCTTTCCACCTTTTAAGAAAAAAACTTGTTGCCAGTTTATTAAAGCCATTAACAGCCTCTCAGGTCGGTCACACAAAGAAAATGAGGCCTTGTACGTTTCCCTCAGAATGACAGGCCAGAATTCAAGTTCGAAAAACGGTTAGATAATATTTAGCAATTAAATCAGACTGGGCGGGTCCTGAGATGCCAGTTAGTAACGGAGAAGTGTCGGCCAGCGTACTTCACACCCACACGACAGAGAAACCCTGGAAATGTGGGAAAGGATTCAGTTCCCCTTCCCAGCTGTTACCAACGGTGTGTGTGTGTGATAGTGACACAGCCTTGTGGTCACAGTCAGAACAATGACAGATATCCTTGTGGTTATGGTTTGGGCAGGGCCAGGTCAATAATGTAGTAAACAAGTTAAATATAAATATCGCCAGTGTAGTCACAGCTTGTTAGAACAGACCTGGGGAGAAGAGAGCTCTGAATCCACTGTATTATCCCTGTTCTCCGGATCGGGTAACTATACTCTCTCTGTATTTTTGCAGTGCTGTTAATAAAGTCAGTGAAAGACAATCTATTCTTGTGAGCTTGATTATCTGGTGTCTGAAACCACAAGACTCAATATATAGAGCCAACAAGATGAAGAAATAAACATATCACAGCCCAATACTCCAGCTCTATATTCACAGGAGAAAGTCTGTTATCACACTGCTCGAGTGGACAGAATAAAGAAAGGTCCCAACTCAAAGAACCTCTAGAACCATTTGTAAATACCATTCAAATCCTGACAGAACAATTGTCAGTGTACGTTCCATGGAAGTCAATGGAAGATGAGAGAGGGGCTGGAGAACAGGAGTGAAAGAGGAGTTGGGGTGAAGGGGTTGGAGAGTAGGGGTGAAAGAGGAGTTGGGGTGAGGGGGTTGGAGAGTAGAGGTGAAAGAGTTGGGGAGAGGGGGGTTGGAGAGTAGGGGTGAAAGAGGAGTTGGGGTGAAGGGGTTGGAGAGTAGGGGTGAAAGAGGAGTTGGGGTGAGGGGGGTTGGAGAGTAGAGGTGAAAGAGTTGGGGGTGAGGGGGGTTGGAGAGTAGGGGTGAAAGAGGAGTTGGGGTGAGGGGGTTGGAGAGTAGGGGTGAAAGAGGAGTTGGGGTGAGGGGGGTTGGAGAGTAGGGGTGAAGGAGGAGTTGGGGTGAGGGGGGTTGGAGAGTAGGGGTGAAAGAGGAGTTGGAGTGAGGGGTTGGAGAGTAGGGGTGAAGGAGGAGTTGGGGTGAGGGGGGTTGGAGAGTAGGGGTGAAAGAGGAGTTGGGGTGAGGGGGGTTGGAGAGTAGGGGTGAAAGAGGAGCTGGGGTGAAAGAGGAGTTGGGGTGAGGGGGTTGGAGAGTAGGGGTGAAAGAGGAGTTGGGGTGAGGGGGTTGGAGAGTAGGGGTGAAAGAGGAGTTGGAGTGAGGGGTTGGAGAGTAGGAGTGAAAGAGGAGTTGGGGTGAGGGGGGTTGGAGAGTAGGGGTGAAAGAGGAGTTGGGGTGAGGGGGTTGGAGAGTAGGGGTGAAAGAGGAGTTGGGGTGAGGGGGTTGGAGAGTAGGGGTGAAAGGAGTTGGAGTGGGGGGGTTGCAGAGTAGGGGTGAAAGAGGAGTTGGGGTGAAGGGGTGAAAGAGGAGTTGGGGTGAGGGGGGTTGGGGTGAAGGGGTGAAAGAGGAGTTGGGGTGAGGGGGGTTGGAGAGTAGGGGTGAAAGAGGAGTTGTGGTGAGGGTGGTTGGAGAGTAGGGGTGAAAGAGGAGTTGGGGTGAGGGTGGTTTGAGAGTAGGGGTGAAAGAGGAGTTGGGGTGAGGGGTTTGGAGAGTATGGGTGAAAGAGGAGTTGGGGTGAGGGGGGTTGGGGAGTAGGGGTGAAAGAGGAGTTGGGGTGAAAGAGGAGTTGGGGTGAAAGGGGAGTTGGGGTGAGGGGGGTTGGAGAGTAGGGGTGTGTGGTGATTATTCCTTGTTTAGTAAAAGTATTGTGATTGGTTGTTTGTTAACTGCCTTGGGATATATGTTGTAATCTCATTGGTAGTTGATGATCACATGATGTGTTGTGGCCACCTTAAATTCAGTTCTTTTCCAGCTTTGGTTGGGACTGGATGTGGGAAGATGTGTTGCAGATTTTAAAATTAATAAAGCCTAGCTTTGGAAGGCAAATCTATTCTTTATTTCAATTTATTAACTTTAAGTTAGAATGGAGCGATATCTTCAACCAGAACGATTCAAGGCTGTCCCCAATTCTGCTGGAGTGGATGATAAATGGAAACATTGGTATTGTACATTTAAATACTTTTTGGGCGTGTTGGATCAAGAGTCTCTAAATAAGCTGAATATGCTGATCAACTACATTGCTCCGGATGTATATAAATATATTTTGGACTGTAAAACTTATGAAGTGGCTATTTCTACATTGGAAAAGATTTTTGTTAAACCAAAGAATGAGGTATTTGCACGTCACCTTCTAGCTGCCCATAGGCAGCAGGTGGGAGAATCTTTGGATACTTATTTACAAGCACTTCGGTGCCTTAGTGTTAACTGTAATTATAAGGCCGTGACGGCTGCAGAATATAAGGAAGAATCGGTACGGGATGCTTTTATTAATGGATTACTGTCTCGATCAATTCATCAGCGGTTGTTAGAAAATAAGACTTTGGATCTTAAAAGTGCTTTTGAGCAAGCTTCTACATTGGATGTGGCTCAGAGAAGTTCGGATTCTTATGCTCTTTTTAATCGGCCTGCGACTATGGTTTCGGCAGTTTTGGATGAAAAGGAATTATGTGGACTTAATGGGAGTGGTTTACTAGATTCTGAAACAGTTTCTACTTCGGCGGCTGTTGCCTCTAGGATTCAGAAGTGTTATTTTTGTGTGAATATCCGGCACCCTCGTCTGAAGTGTCCTGCTCGGGAGGCTGTGTGTAGTAAATGCGGCAAGAGAGGTCATTATGCACGCGTGTGCAAATCATCAGGTTCAATTACCTCCTTCTCTCCTGGTGTGGGAGGGCCCTCCTCCACTACCTCCTCTGTGACTATTCAGCCTTTAGATAGGGCGTTTATTGCATCAATTTCTGCTGCATTTGCTCATGGCCTAAACAAAGCTATAGTTACGGCTCAAGTTAATGGGTTGGAAGTGAAGGCCCTTATAGATACGGGCAGTACTGAGAGTTTTATAAGTCTTCAGTTTGCGAAGGAGAAGCATTTGAAAATTTCGCCTGTTACGTATCAGGTGTGTATGGCTCAGACGACCCTTACTTCACAAATAGCTGGTTGTTGCTTTGTGAAAATGATTCTTCTAGGTAATACGTATACTGATATACGCCTATCTGTTTTGCCTAATCTCTGTGCGGATATTTTGATTGGACATGATGTGCTTCAGTTACATGAGTCTCTTAGTCTTTCATTTGGAGGGACTAAGCCACCTTTATCTATTTGTGGATTAACCTCTTTATCTATTTCTCCATTATCACTTTTTTTTCCAATTTGATGTCGGATTGTAAGCCAATTGCTACCAAGTCAAGAAGATATAATAGTCAGGATAGAGAATTTATTAATTCTGAAGTTCAACGTCTCTTATTGGAAGGAATCATTGAACCTAGTTGTTCGCCTTGGCGAGCACAGGTAGTTGTCGCGACTAACGAGAGACACAAGAAACGAATGGTGATAGACTATTCCCAAACTATTAATAGGTATACTCAATTAGATGCGTACCCTTTGCCTAAGATTGATGAGCTTATCAACAAAGTATCTCAGTATAAGGTTTTTAGCACTATTGATTTAAAGAGTGCTTATCATCAGATTCCTATTGTTAAGAAGGATCAACCATATACGGCCTTTGAGGCTGGTGGAAAGCTGTATCAGTTTTGCCGAATACCATTTGGTGTTACTAATGGTGTTGCTTGTTTTCAACGGGCAATGGATGCTTTTATAAGTGATAACTCCCTCTCTGGCACCTTTTCATACTTAGATGACATCACAGTGTGTGGCAAATCAAGGGTGGAGCATGATTCTAATTTAAAAAGATTCCTTCAAGCTGCGGAAAAAGTTGGTTTAACTTTTAACAAAGAGAAATGTATCTTTTCGACTACTAAGGTAAATCTATTGGGGTATATTATCTCGGGAAACAAGATTAAACCAGATCCAGAACGTCTGCGACCATTGATTGATTTACCTTCTCCTACTAATTTTAAGGCTTTGCAACGAGTTGTTGGACTGTTTTCTTATTATTCTAATTGGATTGCAAATTTTTCACGGAAGATCCGGCCTCTTATTCGGGTTATGACATATCCTCTATCATGGGAGGCTAGGACATGTTTTGAGAATTTTAAAAAGGATATTTTAGGAGCAGTTGTGCATTCTATTGATGAGCAGGTTCCCTTTGTGATCGAGACGGATGCTTCGGATTTTGCAATTGGGGCGACTCTGAACCAAAATGGAAGACCTGTGGCCTTTTTCTCACGTACTTTGAACAATAGCGAAAAAAGACATTCTTAAATAGAGAAAGAGGCATACGCAATAGTAGAAGCATTGCGTAAATGGAGACATTATTTATCGGGGTGACATTTCACGTTGGTAACTGATCAAAAATCTGTGTCCTTTATGTTTGATGTTAAACATTTTGGAAAGATCAAAAATGATAAAATAATGAGATGGAGGATTGAGTTGGCATGTTGCCATTTTGACATAGCTTATCATCCGGGGAAGGATAATGTTGCTGCTGATGCACTGTCGAGGGCTTATTGTTCTGTGATTCACGGAGATACGCTTATTAATCTTCACAATGCCTTATGTCACCCTGGGGTTACGAGGATGATACACTTTGTATGCAGTAAGAACTTGCCTTTTTCAGTTGAAGACGTCAAGCGGATGACTTCATCATGTTCTATCTGTGCTCGGTGTAAACTGAATTTCTTTAAGCCTCAATGAGCTCATCTTATAAAGGCTACTTCTCCTTTTGAACGTTTGAGCGTCGATTTTAAGGGGCCTCTTCCTTCAACTACTCAAAACCGATATATATTTACTGTTGTGGATGAGTTTTCAAGGTTCCCTTTTGCTTTTCCTTGTGCAGATGTATCAGCTGCTACAGTTATTAAATGTCTGACTCAACTTTTTGTCATCTTTGGGATGCCTGCGTATATCCATTCGGATCAGGGAAGTTCTTTTATGTCTTCCCAGTTGAAGGAATACCTTCAGAGTCGGGGAATTTCTACTAGTAGAACTACCCCGTATAATCCCCAGGGTAATGGATAGTGCGAACGATACAATGGGGTGATCTGGAAGGCAGTTATGTTGGCTTTGACATCCCGGAACCTTAAGAATACACAGTGGGAAATGGTACTGCCTGATGCCCTGCATTCCATTAGATCATTGCTTTCAACGGCTACTAATGTGACCCCCCATGAAAGGCTCTTTAACTATCCGCGGAGATCTACTATGGGATATTCGGTACCTTCATGGCTTACTATGCAGGGACCTGTGCTGCTTCGACGCCATGTTAGATTGTCAAAATATGATCCTTTAGTGGAGGAGGTGGAGCTGTTGGAGGCAAATTCCCAATATGCTCACATTCGATTCCAAGATGGGAAAGAAAGTACTGTTTCAATTAAAGACTTGGCTCCTTGTGGGGGCCAGCCCTCTTCTGAGGATATTAACAATAGTCATGATTCAGATAATGTGGATGCTGTTACAGATACTACGAATATTTCCAATCCGATTGCAGATAATTATACTTCTATTAGTCAGCCCTTGATAGATGTTTATGACCGTCCCAGTTTACCTTCTGATGGGATTTCTAATCCGGAAACCGTTGAAAATCGGGATATGGATAGCCTTCCTGCTGAAGATACTTCTGTGCCTTCTGGTGTGGGAGGGCAAGGAATTTCACCAAGGTTAAGAAGGTCGACACGAACAAGATATCCGGTCGACCGATTGAAAATGGACTTTTAAATTGATAGTAATGTTTTAAAATTGTTGAAATATTATAGTATATTGTTTTAGTTGAGAGATACTTAATACTTATGTGCAATGTTACTATTTGTTGTTGTTCACTTAGTATTCTGTCATGTGAACAGTTTAATTCTTGTGCATAGTTTTAGTTGTAAATAATTAATTATAAATTGTAAAGGTTATTTAGGTTGGAGTATATTTTAAAAGGAGGGGTGAATGTGGTGATTATTCCTTGTTTAGTAAAAGTATTGTGATTGGTTGTTTGTTAACTGCCTTGGGATATATGTTGTAATCTCATTGGTAGTTGATGATCACATGATGTGTTGTGGCCACCTTAAATTCAGTTCTTTTCCAGCTTTGGTTGGGACTGGATGTGGGAAGATGTGCTGCAGATTTTAAAGTTAATAAAGCCTAGCTTTGGAAGGCAAATCTATTCTTTATTTCAGGGTGAAAGAGGAGTTGTGGTGAGGGGGGTTGGAGAGTAGGGGTGAAAGAGGAGTTGTGGTGAGGGGGGTTGGAGAGTAGGGGTGAAAGAGGAGTTGGGGTGAGGGGGGTTGGAGAGTAGGGGTGAAAGAGGAGTTGGGGTGAGGGTGTTTGGAGAGTAGGGGTGAAAGAGGAGTTGTGGTGAGGGGGGTTGGAGAGTAGGGGTGAAAGAGGAGTTGGGGTGAGGGGTTTGGAGAGTAGGGGTGAAAGGAGTTGGGGTGGGGGAGGTTGGGGAGTAGGGGTGAAAGAGGAGTTGGGGTGAGGGGGGTTGGAGAGTAGGGGTGAAAGGAGTTGGGGTGGGGGAGGTTGGGGAGTAGGGGTGAAAGAGGAGTTGGGGTGAGGGGGGTTGGAGAGTGGGGGTGAAAGAGGAGTTGGGGTGAGGGGGGTTGGGGAGTAGGGGTGAAAGAGGAGTTGGGGTGAGGTGGTTGGAGAGTAGGGGGTGAAAGAGGAGTTGGGGTGAGGGGGTTGGAGAGTAGGGGTGAAAGAGGAGTTGGGGTGAGGGGGGATGGAGAGTAGGGGTGAGGGGGGTTGGAGAGTAGGGGTGAAAGGAGTTGGGTTGAGGGGTTTGGAGAGTAGGGATGATAGAGCAGTTGGGGTGAGGGGTTGGAGAGTAGGAGTGAAAGAGGAGTTGGGGTGAGGGGGGTTGGAGAGTAGGGGTGAAAGAGGAGTTGGGGTGAGGGGGTTGGAGAGTAGGTGTGAAAAAGGAGTTGGGGTGAGGGGGTTGGAGAGTAGGGGTGAAAGAGGAGTTGGGGTGAGGGGGGATGGAGAGTAGGGGTGAGGGGGGTTGGAGAGTAGGGGTGAAAGAGGTGTTGGGGTGAGGGGGTTTGGGGTGTCGGGGTGAAAGAGGAGTTGGGGTGAGGGGGGTTGGAGAGTAGGGGTGAAAGAGGAGTTGGGGTGAGGGGGTTTGGGGTGTCGGGGTGAAAGAGGAGTTGGGGTGAGGGGGGTTGGAGAGTAGGGGTGAAAGAGGAGTTGGGGTGAGGGGCGTTGGGGAGCCGGCGTGAAAGGGGAGTTGGGGTGAGCGGGGTTGGAGAGTAGGGGTGAAAGGAGTTGGGTTGAGGGGTTTGGAGAGTAGGGATGATAGAGCAGTTGGGGTGAGGGGTTGGAGAGTAGGAGTGAAAGAGGAGTTGGGGTGAGGGGGGTTGGAGAGTAGGGGTGAAAGAGGAGTTGGGGTGAGGGGGTTGGAGAGTAGGTGTGAAAAAGGAGTTGGGGTGAGGGGCTTGGAGAGTAGGGGTGCAAGAGGAGTTGGGGTGAGGGCGTTGGGGAGCCGGCGTGAAAGGGGAGTTGGGGTGAAAGAGGAGTTGGGGTGAGCGGGGTTGGAGAGTAGGGGTGAAAGGAGTTGGGTTGAGGGGTTTGGAGAGTAGGGATGATAGAGCAGTTGGGGTGAGGGGTTGGAGAGTAGGAGTGAAAGAGGAGTTGGGGTGAGGGGGGTTGGAGAGTAGGGGTGAAAGAGGAGTTGGGGTGAGGGGGTTGGAGAGTAGGTGTGAAAAAGGAGTTGGGGTGAGGGGCTTGGAGAGTAGGGGTGAAAGAGGAGTTGGGGTGAAGGGGGTTGGAGAGTAGGGGTGAAAGAGGAGTTAGGGTGAGGGGGTTGGAGAGTAGGGGTGAAAGCGGAGTTGGGGTGAAGGGGGTTGGAGAGTAGGGGTGAAAGCGGAGTTGGGGTGAAGGGGGTTGGAGAGTAGGGGTGAAAGAGGAGTTGGGGTGAGGGGGTTGGAAGGTAGGGGTGAAAGCGGAGTTGGGGTGAAGGGGGTTGGAGAGTAGTGGTGAAAGAGGAGTTGGGGTGAGGGGGGTTGGAGAGTAGGGGTGAAAGAGGAGTTGGGGTGAGGGGGTTGGAGAGTAGGGGTGAAAGAGGAGTTGGGGTGAGGGGGGGTTGGAGAGTCAGGGTGAAAGAGGAGTTGGGGTCTGGGGGTTGGAGAGTAGGGGTGAAAGAGGAGTTGGGGTGAGGGTTTGGAGAGTAGGGGTGAAAGAGGAGTTGGGGTCTGGGGGTTGGAGAGTAGGGGTGAAAGAGGAGTTGGGGTGAGGGTTTGGAGAGTAGGGGTGAAAGAGGAGTTGGGGTGAGGGGGGTTGGAGAGTAGGGGTGAAAGCGGAGTTGGGGTGAAGGGAGTTGGAGAGTAGGGGTGAAAGAGGAGTTGGGGCCTGGGGGTTGGAGAGTAGGGGTGAAAGAGGAGTTGGGGTGAAGGGGGTTTGAAAGGTATGTGTGAAAGAGAACTTGGCCTTAAGCTCTGGAATTCCCTGCCTAAAGAACTCCGCCTCTCCCTCTTTCTCTCGTCCTTTAAGATGCTCCTTAAAACCTACCTCTTTGATAAAGCTTTTTGGTCATCATTCCTGCTATCCCCTTCTGTGGCTCGGTGTCAAACATGTTTTTTTATATTACTCTTGTTGAGTGCCTTGGGACGTTTTATTACTGTAATGTGCTATAATAATGTAAGTTTTTGCTGATCTCATATCCACAAATCCACCCCAAATCCACTTACACAGTAATACCAAATCCAGGGACCAATTACAGTGTGACATCAAATCCAGGGTCCACTTATACAAAGACACCAAATACAGGGACTACTTAAATTGAGACACCAAATCCAGGATTTCTTATACTGTGACAGAAACATCCGGGACCATTTACAGTGCGACACCAAATCTACGAGGCCACTTATACAATGATACCTAATTGAGGAAACATTTACACTGAGACACCAAATCCAGGATCACTTACACTGTGACAGAAACATCTGGGACCACTTACACTCTGACACCAAATCCAGGGGCCATGAACACTATGACACCAAACCCAGGGACATTTACACTATGGCACCAAACTCAGGCTAGATTTATGATGGGACAACAAACCCAGGGACTGTTTGCACTGCAACACTAAATTCAGGGACCACAAGTACAATCCCAGGGTTGGAATCCCCATGTACAGTCCCAGGGTTGGAATCCCCATGTACAGCCCCAGGGTTAGAATCCCCTTGTACAGTCCCAGGGTCAGAATACCCATGTACAGTCCCAGGGTTAGAATCCCCATGTACAGTCCCAGGGTTAGAATCCCCATGCACAGCCCCAGGGTTAGAATCCCCATGCACAGCCCCAGGGTTAGAATCCCCATGCACAGTCCCTGGGTTAGAATCCCCATGTACAGTCCCAGGGTTGGAATCCCCATGTACAGTTCCAGGCTAACAATCCCCATGTACAGTCCCAGGGTTAGAATCCCCATGTGCAGTCCCAGGGTCAGAATCCCCATGTACAGTTCCAGGCGTAGAATCCCCATGTACAGTCCCAGGGTTGGAATACCCATGTACAGTCCCAGGGTTAGAATCCCCATGTACAGTCCCAGGTTTGGAATCCCCATGTACAGTCCCAGGGTTAGAATCTCCATGCACAGTCCCAGGGTTGGAATCCCCATGTACAGTACCATGGGTAGAACCCCATGTACAGTCCCAGGGTTAGAATCCCCATGTACAGTCCCAGGGTTAGAATCCCCATGTACAGTCCCAGGGTTGGAATCCCCATGTACAGTCCCAGAGTTAGAATCCCCATGTACAGTCCAATGGATAGAATCCCCATGTCCAGCCCCAGGGATAGAATCCCCATGTCCAGTCCCAGGGTTGGAATCCCCGTATACAGTCGCAGGGTTAGCATCTCCATGTACAGTTCCAGGCTGAGAATCCCCATGTACAGTCCCAGGGTTAGAATCCCCATGTACAGTTCCAGGCTTAGAATCCCCATGTACAGTCCCAGGGTTAGAATCCCCATGTACAGTCCTAGGGTTAGAATCCCCATGTACAGTTCCAGGCTTAGAATCCCGATGTACAGTCCCAGGGTTAGAATCCCCATGTACAGTTCCAGGGTTGGAATCCCCATGTACAGTCCCAGGGTCAGAATCCCCATGTACAGTCCCAGGGTTAGAATCCCCATGTACAGTCCCAGGGTTAGAATCCCCATGAACAGTCCCAGGGTTAGAAACCCCATGTACAGTTCCAGGCTTAGAATCCCCATGTACAGTCCCAGGGTTGGAATCCCCATGTACAGTCCCAGGGTTAGAATTCCCATGTACAGTCCCAGGTTTGGAATCGCCATGTACTGTCCCAGGGCTAGAATCCCCATGCACAGTCCCAGGGTTGGAATCCCCATGTACAGTCCCAGGGTTAGAACCCCATGTACAGTCCTAGGGTTAGAATCCCCATGTACAGTCCCAGGGTTAGGATCCCCATGTACAGTCCCAGGGTTAGGATCCCCATGTGCAGTCCCTGGGTTATAATCCCCATGTACAGTCCCAGGGTTGGAATCCCCAAGTACAGTCCCTGGGTTAGTATCCCCATGTACAGTTCCAGGCTAAGAATCCCCATGTACAGTCCCAGGGTTAGAACCCCCATGTACAGTCCCAGGGTTAGAATCCCCATGTACAGTCCCAGGGTTGGAATCCCCATGTACTGTCCCAGGATTAGAATCACCATCTACAGTCCCAGGGTTATAATCCCCATGTACAGTCCCAGGGTTAGAATCCACATGTGCAGTCCCAGGATTAGAATCACCATGTACTGTCCCAGGGTTATAATCCTCATGTACAGTCCCAAGGTTAGAATCCCGAAGTACAGTTCCGGGCTAAGAAACCCCATGTACAGTCCCAGGGTCAGAATCCCCATGTACAGTCCCAGGGTCAGAATCCCCATGTACAGTTCCAGGCTTAGAATCCCCATGTACAGTCCCAGGGTTGGAATCCCCATGTACAGTCCCAGGGTTAGAATCCCCATGCACAGTCGCAGCGTTAGAATCCCCATGTACAGTCCCATGGTTAGAATCCCCATGTACAGTCCCAGGGTTAGAATCCCCATATACTGCCCCAGGGTTAGAATCCCCATGTACAGTCCAAGGGTTAGAATCCCCATGTACAGTCCCAGGGTTAGAAAACCCATGTACAGTCCCAGGGTTAGAATCCCCATGTACAGTCCCAGGGTTATAATCCCCATGTACAGTCCCAGGGTTAGAATCCCCATGTGCAGTCCCAGGGTTAGAATCCCCCTGTACTGTCCCAGGGTTAGAATCCCCTTGCACAGTTCCAGGCTTAGAATCGCCGTGTACAGTCCCGGGGTCAGAATCCCCATGTACAGTCTCGGGGTCAGAATCCCCATGGACAGTCTCGGGGTTAGATTCCCCATGTACAGTCCCGGGGTTAGAATCCCCATGTACAGTCCCAAGGTTAGAATCCCCATTTACAGTCCCAGTGTTAGAATACCCCTGTACAGTCCCAGGGTTAGAATCCCCATGTACAGTCCCAGGGTTGGAATCCCCATGTACAGTCCCAAGGTTAGAATCCCCATGTACAGTCCCAGGGTTAGAATCGCCATGTACGGTCCCAGGGTTAGAATCCCCATGTACAGTCCCAGGGTTAGAATCCCCATGTACAGTCCCAGGGTTAGAATCCCCATGTACAGTCCCAGGGTTGGAATCCCCATGTACAGTCCCAAGGTTAGAATCCCCATGTACAGTCCCAGGGTTAGAATCCCCATGTACGGTCCCAGGGTTAGAATCCCCATGTACAGTCCCAGGGTTAGAATCCCCATGTACAGTCCCAGGGTCGGAATCCCCATGTACAGTTCCAGGCTTAGAATCCACATGTACAGTCCCAGGATTAGAATCCCCATGTACAGTCCCAGCATTAGAATCCCCATGTACAGTCCCAGGGTTAGAATCCCCATGTACAGTCCCAGGGTTAGAATCCCCATGTACAGTCCGAGGGTTAGAATCAGCATGTACTGTCCAGGGTTAGAATCCCCATGTACAGTCCCAGGGTTAGAATCCACATGTACAGTCCCAGGGTTAGAATCATCATGTACAGTCCCAGCATTAGAATCCCCATGTACAGTCCCAGCATTAGAATCCCCATGTACAGTCCCAGGGTTAGAATCCCCATGTACAGTCCGAGGTTTAAAATCCCCATGTTCAATCCCAGGGTTAGAATCCCCATGTACAGTCCCAGGGTTAAAATCCCCATGTACAGTGCTTGGGTTAGAATCCCCATGTACAGTGCCAGGATTAGAATCCCCATGTACAGTCCCAAGGTTAGAATCCCCATGTAGAGTCCGAGCATTACAATCCCCATGTACAGTCCGAGGGTTAAAATCCCCATGTGCAGTGCTTGGGTTAGAATCCCCATGTACAGTCCCAGGGTTAGAATTCCCATGTACAGTCCCAGTGTTGGAATGCTCTTGTGCAGTCCCAGGGTTGGAATGCTCTTGTGCAGTCCCAGGGTCAGAATCCCCATGTACAGTTCCAGGCTTAGAATCCCCATGTACAGTCCCAGGGTTGGAATCCCCATGTACAGTCCCAGGGTTAGAATCCCCATGTACAGTCCCAGGGTTGGAATCCCCATGTACATTCCCAAGGTTAGAATCACCATTTACAGTCCCAGGGTTAGAATCCCCATGTACAGTCCCAGAGTTAGAATCCCCATGTACAGTCCAATGGATAGAATCCCCATGTCCAGCCCCAGGGATAGAATCCCCATGTCCAGTCCCAGGGTTGGAATCCCCGTATACAGTCGCAGGGTTAGCATCTCCATGTACAGTTCCAGGCTGAGAATCCCCATGTACAGTCCCAGGGTTAGAATCCCCATGTACAGTCCCAGGGTTAGAATCCCCATGTACAGTCCCAGGGTTAGAATCCCCATGTACAGTTCCAGGCTTAGAATCCCCATGTACAGTCGCAGGGTTAGAATCCCCATGTACAGTCCCAGGGTTAGAATCCCCATGTACAGTTCCAGGCTTAGAATCCCGATGTACAGTCCCAGGGTTAGAATCCCCATGTACAGTCCCAAGGTTAGAATCCCGAAGTACAGTTCCGGGCTAAGAAACCCCATGTACAGTCCCAGGGTCAGAATCCCCATGTACAGTCCCAGGGTCAGCATCCCCATGTACAGTTCCAGGCTTAGAATCCCCATGTACAGTCCCAGGGTTGGAATCCCCATGTGCAGTCCCAGGGTTAGAATCCCCATGTACAGTCCCAGGGTTGGAATCCCCATGTGCATTCCCACGGTTAGAATCCCCATGTACAGTCCCAGGGTTAGAATCCCCATGTACAGTCCCAGGGTTGGAATCCCCATGTACAGTCCCAAGGTTAGAATCAACATGTTCAGTCCCAGGGTTAGCATCCCCATGTACAGTCCCAGGGTTAGAATCCCCATGCACAGTCGCAGCGTTAGAATCCCCATGTACAGTCCCATGGTTAGAATCCCCATGTACAGTCCCAGGGTTAGAATCCCCATATACTGCCCCAGGGTTAGAATCCCCATGTACAGTCCAAGGGTTAGAATCCCCATGTACAGTCCCAGGGTTAGAAAACCCATGTACAGTCCCAGGGTTAGAATCCCCATGTACAGTCCCAGGGTTAGAATCCCCATGTGCAGTCCCAGGGTTAGAATCCCCCTGTACTGTCCCAGGGTTAGAATCCCCTTGTACAGTTCCAGGCTTAGAATCCCCGTGTACAGTCCCGGGGTCAGAATCCCCATGTACAGTCTCGGGGTCAGAATCCCCATGTACAGTCTCGGGGTTAGATTCACCATGTACAGTCCCGGGGTTAGAATCCCCATGGACAGTCCCAAGGTTAGAATCCCCATTTACAGTCCCAGGGTTAGAATCCCCCTGTACAGTCCCAGGGTTAGAATCCCCATGTACAGTCCCAGGGTTGGAATCCCCATGTACAGTCCCAGGGTTAGAATCCCCATGTACAGTCCCAGGGTTAGAATCCCCATGTACAGTCCCAGGGTTAGTATCCCCATGTACAGTCCGAGGTTTAAAATCCCCATGTTCAATCCCAGGGTTAGAATCCCCATGTACAGTCCCAGGGTTAAAATCCCCATGTACAGTGCTTGGGGTAGAAACCCCATGTACAATCCAAGGTTAGAATCCCCATGTACAATCCCAGGGTTAAAATCCCCATGTACAGTGCTTGGGTTAGAATCCCCATGTACATTCCCAGGGTTAGAATCCCCATGTACAGTCCCAGGGTTCGAATCCCCATGTACAGTCCCAGGGTTCGAATCCCCATGTACAGTCCCAGGGTTAGAATCCCCATGTATAGTCCCAAGGTTAGAATCCCACTGTACAGTCCCAGGGTTGGAATCCCCATGTACATTCCCAGGGTTGGAATCCCCATATACAGTCCCAGGGTTAGAAACCCCATGTACAGTCCCAGGGTTAGAATCCTCATGTACAGTCCCAGGGTTAGAATCCCCATGTACAGTCCCAGGGTTAGAATCCCCATGCACAGTCCCTGGGTTAGAATCCCCATGTACAGTCCCAGGGTCGGAATCCCCATGTACAGTTCCAGGCTTAGAATCCCCATGTACAGTCCCAGGATTAGAATCCCCATGTACAGTCCCAGCATTAGAATCCCCATGTACAGTCCCAGGGTTAGAATCCTCATGTACAGTCCGAGGGTTAGAATCAGCATGTACTGTCCAGGGTTAGAATCCCCATGTACAGTCCCAGGGTTAGAATCCCCATGTACAGTCCCAGGGTTAGAATCCCCATGTACAGTCCCAGGGTTAGTATCCCCATGTACAGTCCGAGGTTTAAAATCCCCATGTTCAATCCCAGGGTTAGAATCCCCATGTACAGTCCCAGGGTTAAAATCCCCATGTACAGTGCTTGGGTTAGAAACCCCATGTACAATCCCAGGGTTAGAATCGCCATGTACAATCCCAGGGTTAAAATCCCCATGTACAGTGCTTGGGTTAGAATCCCCATGTACATTCCCAGGGTTAGAATCCCCATGTACAGTCCCAGGGTTCGAATCCCCATGTACAGTCCCAGGGTAAGAATCCCCATGTACAGTCCCAGCATTAGAATCCCCATGTACAGTCCCAGGGTTAGAATCCCCATGTACAGTCCCAGGGTTAGAATCAGCATGTACTGTCCAGGGTTAGAATCCCCATGTACAGTCCCAGGGTTAGAATCCCCATGTACAGTCCCAGGGTTAGTATCCCCATGTACAGTCCGAGGTTTAAAATCCCCATGTTCAATCCCAGGGTTAGAATCCCCATGTACAGTCCCAGGGTTAAAATCCCCATGTACAGTGCCAGGATTAGAATCCCCATGTACAGTCCCAAGGTTAGAATCCCCATGTACAGTCACAAGGTTAAAATCCCCATGTTACAGTCCCAGGGTTAGAATCCCCATATACAGTCCCAGGGTTAGAATCCCCATGTACAGTCCCAGGGTTTCAATCCCCATGTACAGTCCCAGGGTTAGAATGCCCATGTACAGTCACAGGGTTAGAATCCCCTTCGACAGTCCCAGGGTTAGAAACCCCATGTACAGTCCCAGGGTTAGAATCCCCATGTACAGTCACAGGGTTAGAAACCACATGTACAGTCCCAGGGTTAGAACCACCATGTACAGCCCCAGGGTTAGAACCACCATGTGCAGTCCCAGGGTTAGAATCCCCATGTACAGTCCCAGGGTTAGAATCCCCATGTACAGTCCCAGGGTTAGAATCCCCATGTACAGTCCCAGCATTAGAATCCCCATGTGCAGTCCCAGGGTTAGAATCCCCATGTACAGTCCCAGGATTAGTATCGCATGTACAGCCCCAGGGTTAGTATCCCCATGGACAGTCCCAGGGTTAGAATCCCCATGGGCAGTCCCAGGGTTAGAATCCCCATTGACAGTCCCAGGGTTAGAATCCCCATGGACAGTCCCAGGGTTAGAATCCCCATGGACAGTCCCAGGGTTAGAATCCCCATGGACAGTCCCAGGGTTAGAATCCCCATGGACAGTCCCAGGGTTAGAATCCCCATGTACAGTCCCAGGGTTAGAATCCCCATGTACAGTCCCAGGTTTAGTATCCCCATGTACAATCCCAGCATGAGAATACCCATGCACAGTCCCAGGGTTAGAATCCCAATGTACAGTCCCAGGGTTAGATTCCCCATGTCCAGTCCCAGGGTTAGAATCCCCACGTACAGTCACAGGGTTAGAATCCCCACGTACAGTCCCAGGGTTAGAATCCCCACGTACATTCCCTGTGTTGGAATCCCCACGTACAGTCCCAGGTTTAGAATCCCCATGTCCATTCCCTGTGTTGGAATCCGCACGCACAGTCTCAGGGTTAGAATCCCCATGTAGATTCCCTGTGTTGGAATCCCAACGTCCAGTCCCAGAGTTGGAATCCCCATGTACAGTCCCAGGGTTAGAATCCCCATGTACAGTCCCAGGGTTAGAATCCCCATGTACAGTCCCAGGGTTAGAATCCCCATGTACAGTCCCAGGGTTAGAATCCCCATGTACAGTCCCAGGGTTAGAATCCCCATGTACAGTCCCAGGGTTAGAATCCCCATGTACAGTCCCAGGGTTAGAATCCCCATGTACAGTCCCAGGGTTAGAATCCCCATGTACAGTCCCAGGGTTAGAATCCCCATGTACAGTCCCAGGGTTAGAATCCCCATGTGCAGTCCCAGGGTTAGAATCCCCATGTACAGTCCCAGGGTTAGAATCAGCATGTACTGTCCACGGTTAGAATCCCCATGTACAGTCCCAGGGTTAGAATCACCATGTACAGTCCCAGGGTTAGAATCCCCATGTACAGTCCCAGGGTGAGAATCCCCATGTACAGTCCCAGGGTTAGAATCCCCATGTACAGTCCCAGGGTTAGAATCCCCATGTACAGTCCCAGGGTTAGAATCCCCATGTACAGTCCCAGCATTGGAATCCCCATGTACAGTCCCAGGGTTAGAATTCCCCATGCACAGTCCCAGCATTAGAATCCCCATGTACAGTCCCAGGGTTAGTATCCCCATGTACAGTCCCAGCATTAGAATCCCCATGTACAGTCCCAGGGTTAGAATCCCCATGTACAGTCCCAGGGTTAGTATCCCCATGTACAGTCCCAGGTTTAAAATCACCATGTACAATCCCAGGGTTAGAATCCCCATGTGCAGTCCCAGGGTTAAAATCCCCATGTACAGTGCTTGGGTTAGAATCCCCATGTCCAGTGCCAGCGTTAGAATCCCCACGAACAGTCCCAGCATTACAATCCCCATGTACAGTCCCAGGGTTAGAATCCCCATGTACAGTCCCAGGATTAGTATCCCCATGTGCAGTCCCAGGGTTAGAATCCCCATGTACAGTCCCAGGGTGAGAATCCCCATGTACAGTCCCAGGGTTAGAATCCCCATGTACAGTCCCAGAGTTAGAATCCCCACGAACAGTCCCAGCATTACAATCCCCATGTACAGTCCCAGGGTTAGAATCCCCATGTACAGTCCCAGGGTTAGAATCCCCATGTACAGTCCCAGGGTTAGAATCCCCATGTACAGTCCCAGAGTTAGATTCCCCATGTACAGTCCCAGGGTTAGAATCCCCATGTACAGTCACAGGGTTAGAATCCACATGTGCAGTCCCAGGGTTAGAATCCCCATGTACAGTCCCAGGGTTAGCATCCCCATGTACAGTCCCAGCATTAGAATCCCCATGTGCAGTCCCAGGGTTAAAATCCCCATGTACAGTGCTTGGGTTAGAATCCCCATGTCCAGTGCCAGGGTTAGAATCCCCACGAACAGTCACAGCATTACAATCCCCATGTACAGTCCCAGGGTTAGAATCCCCATGTACAGTCCCAGGATTAGTATCCCCATGTACAGTCCCAGGGTTAGAATCCCCATGTACAGTCCCAGGGTTGGAATCACCGGGTACAGTCCCAGGGTTAGAACCCCATGTACAGTCCCAGGTTTAGAATCCCCATGTACAGTCCCAGGGTTAGAATCCCCATGTACAGTCCCAGGGTTAGAATCCCCAAGTACAGTCCCAGGGTAAGAATCCCCATGTACAGTTCCAGAGTTAGAATTCCCATGTGCAGTCCCAGGGTTAGAATTCCCATGTGCAGTCCCAGGGTTAGAATCCCCATGTAGAGTCCCAGGGTTAGAATCCCCATGTACAGTCCCAGGGTTAGAATTCCCATGTGCAGTCCCAGGGTTAGAATCCCCGTGTACAGTCACAGGGTTAGAATCCCCATGTACAGTCCCAGGGTTAGAATCTCCATGTGCAGCCCCAAGGTTAGAATCCCCATGTACAGTCCCATGGTTGGAATCCCCATGTACATTCCCAGGGTGAGAATCCCCATGTACAGTCCCAGGGTTAGAATCCCCTTCTCCAGTCCCAGGGTGAGAAACCCAATGTACAGTCCCAGGGTTAGAATCCCCATGTACAGTCCCAGGGTTAGAATCCCCATGTACAGTCCCAGGGTGAGAATCCCCATGTACAGTCCCAGAGTTAGATTCCCCGTGTACAGTCCCAGGGTTAGAATCCCCATGTACAGTCCCAGGGTTAGAATCCCCATGTGCAGTCACAGGGTTAGAATCCACATGTGCAGTCCCAGGGTTAGAATCCCCATGTACAGTCCCAGGGTGAGCATCCCCATGTACAGTCCCAGGGTTAGAATCCCCATGTACAGTCTCAGGATTAGTATCCCCATGTACAGCCCCAGGGTTAGTATCCCCATCTACAGTCACAGGGTTAGAATCCCCATGGACAGTCCCAGGGTTAGAATCTCCATGGACAGTCCCAGGGTTAGAATCCCCATGTACAGTCCCAGGGTTAGAATCCCCATGTACAGTCCCAGGGTTAGAACCACCATGTACAGTCCCAGCATTAGTATCCCCATGTGCAGCCCCAGGGTTAGTATCCCCATGTGCAGTCCCAGGGTTAGAATCCCCATGTACAGACCCAGGGTTAGAATCCCCATGTACAGTCCCAGGGTTAGAATCCCCATCTCCAGTCCCACGGTTAGAATCCCCATGTACAGTCCCAGGGTTAGAATCCCCATGTACAGTCCCAGGGTTAGAATCAGCATGTACTGTCCAGGGTTAGAATCCCCATGTACAGTCCCAGGGTTAGAATCACCATGTACAGTCCCAGGGTTAGAATCCCCATGTACAGTCCCAGGGTTAGAATCCCCATGTACAGTCCCAGGGTTAGAATCCCCATGTACAGTCCGAGGGTTAGAATCCCCATGTACAGTCCCAGCATTGGAATCCCCATGTTTCATCCCAGGTTTAGAATCCCCATGTCCAGTCCCAGGGTTAGAATCCCCATGTACAGTCCCAGGGTTAGAATCCCCATGTACAGTCCGAGGGTTAGAATCCCCATGTACAGTCCCAGCATTGGAATTCCCATGTACAGTCCCAGGGTTAGAATCCCCATGTACAGTCCCAGCATTAGAATCCCCATGTACAGTCCCAGGGTTAGAATCCCCATGTACAGTCCCAGCATTAGAATCCCCATGTACAGTCCCAGGGTTAGTATCCCCATGTACAGTCCCAGGTTTAAAATCCCCATGTACAATCCCAGGGATACAATCCCCATGTACAGTCCCAGGGTTAAAATCCCCATGTACAGTGCTTGGGTTAGAATCCCCATGTCCAGTGCCAGGGTTAGAATCCACATGTACAGTCACAGGGTTAGAATCCCCATGTACAGTCCCAGGGTTAGTATCCCCATGTACAGTCCCAGGATTAGAATCCCCATGTACAGTCCCAGGGTTAGTATCCCCATGTACAGTCCCAGGATTAGAATCCCCATGTACAGTCCCAGGGTTAGAACCACCATGTACATTCCCAGGGTTAGAATCCCCATGTACACTCCCAGCATTAGAATCCCCATGTATAGTCCCAGGGTTAGTATCCCCATGTACAGTCCCAGCATTAGAATCCCCATGTACAGTCCCAGGGTTAGAATGAACATGTACAATCCCAGGGTTAGTATCCCCATGTACAGTCACAGGGTTAGAATCCCCATGTACAGTCCCAAGGTTAGAATACCCATGCACAGTCCCAGGGTTTGAATCCCCATGTACAGTCCCAAGGTTAGAATCCCCATGTACAGTCACAGGGTTAGAATCCCCATGTACAGTCCCAGGGTTAGAATCCCCATGTACAGTCCCAGGGTTAGAATCCCCATGTACAGTCCCAGAGTTAGAATCCCCATGTACAGTCCCAGGGTTAGAATTCCCATTTGCAGTCCCAGGGTTAGAATCCCCATGTACAGTCACAGGGTTAGAATCCCCATGTACAGTCCCAGGGTTAGAATCCCCATGTACAGTCCCAGGGTTAGAATCCCCATGTACAGTCCCAGGGTTAGAATCCCCATGTACATTCCATGTGTTGGAATCCCAACGTCCAGTCCCAGAGTTAGAATCCCCATGTACAGTCCCAGGGTTAGAATCCCCATGTACAGTCCCAGGGTTAGAATCCCCATGTACAGTCCCAGAGTTGGAATCCCCACGCACAGTCCCAGGGTTAGAATCCCCATGTACATTCCATGTGTTGGAATCCCAACGTCCAGTCCCAGAGTTAGAATCCCCATGTACAGTCCCAGGGTTAGAATCCCCATGTACAGTCCCAGGGTTAGAATCCCCATGTACAGTCCCAGAGTTGGAATCCCCACGTACAGTCCCAGGGTTAGAATCCCCACGTACAGTCAGAGGGTTAAAATCCCCACGTGCAGTCCCAGGGTTAGAATCCCCATGTACAGTCCCAGGGTTAGAATCCCCATGTACAGTCCCAGGGTTAGAATCCCCATGTACAGTCCCAGGGTTAGAATCCCCATGTACAGTCCCAGGGTTAGAATCCCCATGTACATTCCATGTGTTGGAATCCCAACGTCCAGTCCCAGAGTTAGAATCCCCATGTACAGTCCCAGGGTTAGAATCCCCATGTACAGTCCCAGAGTTGGAATCCCCACGTACAGTCCCAGGGTTAGAATCCCCACGTACAGTCAGAGGGTTAAAATCCCCACGTGCAGTCCCAGGGTTAGAATCCCCATGTACAGTCCCAGGGTTAGAATCCCCATGTACAGTCCCAGGGTTAGAATCCCCATGTACAGTCCCAGGGTTAGAATCCCCATGTACAGTCCCAGGGTTAGAATCCCCATGTACAGTCCCAGGGCTAGAATCCCCATGTACAGTCCCAGGGTTAGAATCCCCATGTACAGTCCCAGGGTTAGAATCCCCATGTACAGTCCCAGGGTTAGAATCCACTTCTACAGTCCCAGGGTTAGAAACCCCATGTACAGTCCCAAGGTTAGAATCCCCATGTGCAGTCCTAGGGTTAGAACCACCATGTACAGCCCCAGGGTTAGAATCCCCATGTACAGTCCCAGAGTTGGAATCCCCACGTACAGTCCCAGGGTTAGAATCCCCACGTACAGTCAGAGGGTTAAAATCCCCACGTGCAGTCCCAGGGTTAGAATCCCCATGTACAGTCCCAGGGCTAGAATCCCCATGTACAGTCCCAGGGTTAGAATCCCCATGTACAGTCCCAGGGTTAGAATCCCCATGTACAGTCCCAGGGTTAGAATCCACTTCTACAGTCCCAGGGTTAGAAACCCCATGTACAGTCCCAAGGTTAGAATCCCCATGTGCAGTCCTAGGGTTAGAACCACCATGTACAGCCCCAGGGTTAGAACCACCATGTACAGTCCCAGGGTTAGAATCCCCATGTACATTCCCTCTGTTGGAAACCCCACGTACAGTCCCAGGGATAGAATCCCCACGTCCATTCCCTGTGTTGGAATCCCCACGCACAGTCCCAGGGTTAGAATCCCCATGTACATTCCATGTGTTGGAATCCCAACGTCCAGTCCCAGAGTTAGAATCCCCATGTACAGTCCCAGGGTTAGAATCCCCATGTACAGTCCCAGGGTTAGAATCCCCATGTACAGTCCCAGGGTTAGAATCCCCATGTACAGTCCCAGGGTTAGAATCCCCATGTACAGTCCCAGGGTTAGAATCCCCATGTACAGTCCCAGGGTTAGAATCCCCATGTACAGTCCCAGGGTTAGAATCCCCATGTACAGTCACAGGGTTAGAATCCCCATGTACAGTCCCAGGGTTGGAATCCCCATGTACAGACCCAGGGTTGGAATCCCCATGTACAGTCCCAGGCTTCGAATCCCCACGTACATTGCCGGGTTAGAATCCCCATGTACAGTCACAGGGTTAGAAACCCCATGTACAGTCCCAGGGTTAGTATTCCCATGTACAGCCCCAGCGTTAGAATCCCCATGTACAGTCCCAGCATTAGAATCCCCATGTCCAGTCCCAGGGTTATAATCCCCATGTACAGTCCCAGCATTAGAATCACCATGTACAGTCCCAGGGTTAGTATCCCCATGTACAGTCCCAGGGTTAGAATCCCCATGTACAGTCCCAGGGTTAGAATCCCCATGTACAGTCCCAGGGTTAGAATCCCCATGTACAGTCCCAGGGTTAGATTCCCCATGTACAGTCACAGAGTTAGAATCCCCACGTACAGTCCCAGGGATAGAATCCCCATTTACAGTCCCAGGGTTAGAATCCCCATGTACAGTCGCAGGGTTAGAATCCCCATGTACAGTCCCAGGGTTAGAATCCCCATGTACAGTCCCAGGGTTAGAATCCCCATGTACAGTCCCAAGGTTAGAATACCCATGCACAGTCCCAGGGTTTGAATCCCCATGTACAGTCCCAAGGTTAGAATCCCCATGTACAGTCACAGGGTTAGAATCCCCATGTACAGTCCCAGGGTTAGAATCCCCATGTACAGTCCCAGGGTTAGAATCCCCATGTACAGTCCCAGAGTTAGAATCCCCATGTACAGTCCCAGGGTTAGAATTCCCATTTGCAGTCCCAGGGTTAGAATCCCCACGTACAGTCCCAGGGTTAGAATCCCCATGTACAGTCCCAGAGTTGGAATCCCCACGTACAGTCCCAGGGTTAGAATCCCCACGTACAGTCAGAGGGTTAAAATCCCCACGTGCAGTCCCAGGGTTAGAATCCCCATGTACAGTCCCAGGGTTAGAATCCCCATGTACAGTCCCAGGGTTAGAATCCCCATGTACAGTCCCAGGGTTAGAATCCCCATGTACAGTCCCAGGGTTAGAATCCCCATGTACAGTCCCAGGGCTAGAATCCCCATGTACAGTCCCAGGGTTAGAATCCCCATGTACAGTCCCAGGGTTGGAATCCCCATGTACAGTCCCAGGGTTAGAATCCACTTCTACAGTCCCAGGGTTAGAAACCCCATGTACAGTCCCAAGGTTAGAATCCCCATGTGCAGTCCTAGGGTTAGAACCACCATGTACAGCCCCAGGGTTAGAATCCCCACGTACAGTCAGAGGGTTAAAATCCCCACGTGCAGTCCCAGGGTTAGAATCCCCATGTACAGTCCCAGGGCTAGAATCCCCATGTACAGTCCCAGGGTTAGAATCCCCATGTACAGTCCCAGGGTTAGAATCCCCATGTACAGTCCCAGGGTTAGAATCCACTTCTACAGTCCCAGGGTTAGAAACCCCATGTACAGTCCCAAGGTTAGAATCCCCATGTGCAGTCCTAGGGTTAGAACCACCATGTACAGCCCCAGGGTTAGAACCACCATGTACAGTCCCAGGGTTAGAATCCCCATGTACATTCCCTCTGTTGGAAACCCCACGTACAGTCCCAGGGATAGAATCCCCACGTCCATTCCCTGTGTTGGAATCCCCACGCACAGTCCCAGGGTTAGAATCCCCATGTACATTCCATGTGTTGGAATCCCAACGTCCAGTCCCAGAGTTAGAATCCCCATGTACAGTCCCAGGGTTAGAATCCCCATGTACAGTCCCAGGGTTAGAATCCCCATGTACAGTCCCAGGGTTAGAATCCCCATGTACAGTCCCAGGGTTAGAATCCCCATGTACAGTCCCAGGGTTAGAATCCCCATGTACAGTCCCAGGGTTAGAATCCCCATGTACAGTCCCAGGGTTAGAATCCCCATGTACAGTCCCAGGGTTAGAATCCCCATGTACAGTCACAGGGTTAGAATCCCCATGTACAGTCCCAGGGTTGGAATCCCCATGTACAGACCCAGGGTTGGAATCCCCATGTACAGTCCCAGGCTTCGAATCCCCACGTACATTGCCGGGTTAGAATCCCCATGTACAGTCACAGGGTTAGAAACCCCATGTACAGTCCCAGGGTTAGTATTCCCATGTACAGCCCCAGCGTTAGAATCCCCATGTACAGTCCCAGCATTAGAATCCCCATGTCCAGTCCCAGGGTTATAATCCCCATGTACAGTCCCAGCATTAGAATCACCATGTACAGTCCCAGGGTTAGTATCCCCATGTACAGTCCCAGGGTTAGAATCCCCATGTACAGTCCCAGGGTTAGAATCCCCATGTACAGTCCCAGGGTTAGAATCCCCATGTACAGTCCCAGGGTTAGATTCCCCATGTACAGTCACAGAGTTAGAATCCCCACGTACAGTCCCAGGGATAGAATCCCCATTTACAGTCCCAGGGTTAGAATCCCCATGTACAGTCGCAGGGTTAGAATCCCCATGTACAGTCCCAGGGTTAGAATCCCCATGTACAGTCCCAGGGTTAGAATCCCCATGTACAGTCGCAGGGTTAGAATCAGCATGTACTGTCCAGGGTTAGAATCCCCATGTACAGCCCCAGGGTTAGAATCCCCATGTACAGTCCCAGGGTTAGAATCATCATGTACAGTCCCAGCATTAGAATCCCCATGTACAGTCCCAGCATTAGAATCCCCATGTACAGTCCCAGGGTTAGAATCCCCATGTACAGTCCCAGGGTTAAAGTCCCCATGTACAGTGCCAGGGTTAGAATCCCCATGTACAGTCCCAAGGTTAGAATCCCCATGTACAGTCCCAGGGTTAGAATCCCCATGTACAGTGCCAGGGTTAGAATCCCCATGTACAGTCCCAGGGTTAGAATCCCCATGTACAGTCCCAGGGTTAGAATCCTCATGTACAGTCCCAGGGTTAGAATCCCCATGTGCTGTCCCAGGGTCAGAATTCCCATGTACAGTCCCAGGGTTAGAATCCCCATGTACAGTCCCAGGGTTAGAATCCCCATGTGCAGTCCCAGGGTTAGAATCCCCATGTACAGTCCCAGGGTTAGAATCCCCATGTACAGTCCCAGGGTTAGAATCCCCTTCTACATTCCCAGGGTTAGAAACCCCATGTACAGTGCCAGGGTTAGAATCCCCATGTACAGTCCCAGCATTACAATCCCCATGTACAGTCCCAGGGTTAGAATCCCCATGTACAGACCCAGGGTTAGAATCACCATGTACAGTCCCAGGGTTAGAATCCCCATGTACAGTCCCAGGGTTAGAATCCCCATGTACAGTCCCAGCATTACAATCCCCATGTACAGTCCCAGGGTTAGAATCCCCATGTACAGTCCCAGGGTTAGAATCCCCATGTACAGTCCCAGGGTTAGAATCCCCATGTACAGTCCCAGGGTTAGAAACCCCATGTACAGTCCCAGGGTTAGAATCCCCATATACAGTCACAGGGTTAGAATCCCCATGTCCACTCCCAGGGTTAGAATACCCATGTACAGTCCCAGGGATAGAATCCCCTTCTACAGTCCCAGGGTTAGAAACCCCATGTACAGTCCCAGGGTTAGAATCCCCATGTACCGTCACAGGGTTAGAATCCCCATGTACAGTCCCAGGGTTAGAATCCTCATGTACAGTCCCAGGGTTAGAATCCCCATGTGCTGTCCCAGGGTCAGAATTCCCATGTACAGTCCCAGGGTTAGAATCCCCATGTACAGTCCCAGGGTTAGAATCCCCATGTGCAGTCCCAGGGTTAGAATCCCCATGTACAGTCCCAGGGTTAGAATCCCCATGTACACTCCCAGGGTTAGAATCCCCATGTACAGTCCCAGGGTTAGAATCCCCATGTACAGTCCCAGGGTTAGAATCCCCATGTACAGTCCCAGGGTTAGAATCCCCTTCTGCATTCCCAGGGTTAGAAACCCCATGTACAGTGCCAGGGTTGGAATCCCCATGTACAGTCCCAGCATTACAATCCCCATGTACAGTCCCAGGGTTGGAATCCCCATGTACAGTCCCAGGATTAGAATCCCCATGTACAGTCCCAGGGTTAGAATCCCCATGTACAGTCCCAGGGTTAGAATCCCCATGTACAGTCCCAGGGTTAGAATCCCCATATACAGTCACAGGGTTAGAATCCCCATGTACACTCCCAGGGTTAGAATCCCTATATACAGTCCCAGGGTTAGAATCCCCAGGTACAGTCCCATGTTTAGAATCCCCATGTACAGTCCCAGTGTTAGAATCCCCATGTACAGTCCCAGAGTTAGAATCCCCATGTGCAGTCCCAGGGTTAGAATCCCCATGTACAGTCCCAGGGTTAGAATCCCCATGTACTGTCCCAGGATTAGAATACCCATGTACAGTCCCAGGGATAGAATCCCCTTCTGCAGTCCCAGGGTTAGAAACCCCATGTACAGTCCCAGGGTTAGAATCCCCATGTACAGTCACAGGGTTAGAATCCCCATGTGCAGTCCCAGGGTTAGAATCACCATGTACAGTCCCAGGGTTAGAATCCCCATGTACAGTCCCAGGGTAAGAATCCCCATGTACAGTCCCAGGGTAAGAATCCCCATGCACAGTCACAGGGTTAGAATCCCCATGTACAGACCCAGGGTTAGAATCACCATGTACAGTCCCAGGGTTAGAATCCCCATGTACAGTCCCAGGGTAAGAATCCCCATGTGCAGTCCCAGGGTGATACGCTTATCAATTACTCCATAAAAGGCGATGAATTAGGAAAGTAACGAAAAGGTTTTTATTAACTAAAGAACAGAGCATGCCTCTCGTGGATGACTGGTTCCAAGAAGGAAGTGGGTTGCCGGGCAGCCACCTTTATACCAGGTCATGTAGGTGGAGCCAGCTGAGGCATGCATTGGTACCCAGTGAGTAGCAAGAGGTAACAATGTGCAATAACGATAACAGTAGTGAACAACAATGAAAACAATAACAGTGGTTTACCACATTCACCCCTTGTTTAAAATTGAGTCCGGCGGGGTGAAGTGTGCTAAAAGTTCGTGTAGGTAAGTCTATCAGGAGGCCTTGTATGCCGTCCTGATCATCGTAGCAGCGGCGGTTGTGCTGCAGTATCCAACGTCGAGTCTGGTGTCTGAGTGGTCGACGAAGGGTCCTGGGGCTCCGGCATGTCGTCTACAGGGGTTGGGTTGGGAGAAGTGGTGGATAATAACGGTGGTGATTCAGGGGCGCCCAAGGGTGCGAGGTCTCGTATGGAGACCTTGTCCTCCCGCCCGTCTGGGTATGCCACGTAGGCATACTGGGGGTTGGCGCATAGGAGGTTCACCCTCTCGACCAGGGGGTCCGCTTTATGGGTCCTCACGTGCCTCCGCAGTAGGACGGGCCCAGGAGAAGTCAGCCATGTCGGTAGCAAGGTTCCCGATGTGGACTTCCTGGGGAAAACGAACATTTGCTCATGAGGGGTGGCATTACAAAGCAGTGACCGGATGGAGTGGAGCGCCGCAGGGAGGGCCTCCTGCCAGCGAGAGGTCGGAAGGCCCTTAGATTTTAAGGCTAAGAGGACAGCCTTCCAAACCGTCGCGTTCTCTCTCCACCTGGCCGTTCCCCCGGGGGTTGTAGCTGGTGGTCCTGCTCGTAGCAATACCTCTCGCGAGCAGGTACTGACGAAGTTCGTCGCTATGTATATAGCTGGGGAACCCGAACAAGGCGAAGAGGTCATTCAGACATTTGATGACCGTGGTACTGGTCATGTCTGGGCAAGGGATGGCAAACGGGAAACGGGAGTACTCATCAACAATGTTGAGGAAGTTCACGTTGCGGTCAGAGGAAGGGAGGGGCCCCTTAAAGTCGATGCTCAAGCGCTCGAAGGGGCGAGTGGCCTTGATCAGGCTTGCTCTGTCTGGCCTATAAAATTGCGGTTTGCATTCGGCACAGATTTGGCAGTTCCTGGTCATAGTTCTGACCTCCTCGATGGAGTAGGGCAGGTTGTGGGACTTAATGAAGTGGCAGAATCTGGTGACCCCGGGGTGGCAGAGGTCATTGTGGAGGGTCCGCAGTCTATCAACTTGCGCGTTGGCGCATGTACCTCGTGATAGAGCATCTGGGGGCTCATTGAGTTCCCCGGGCCGGTACAAGATATCGTAATTGTAGGTGGAAAGTTCAATTCTCCACCTCAAGATCTTGTCGTTCTTGATTTTGCCCCTCTGCTTATTATTGAACATAAAAGCAACTGAACGCTGGTCAGTGAGAAGGGTAAATCGTTTTCTGGTCAGGTAATGCCTCCAGTGTCGCACCGCTTCCACAATAGCCTGGGCCTCCTTTTCGACAGAGGAGTGTCGAATCTCGGGGCCCTGGAGGGTCCTTGAGAAAAAGACCACGGGTCTCCCCGCCTGGTTAAGGGTTGCAGCTAGGGCGAAGTCGGATGCATCGCTCTCCACTTGGAAAGGGATGGACTCATCCACTGCATGCATTGTGGCCTTCGCAATATCACTCTTGATAAGAGTGAAGGCAGCACCCGCCTCTGATGTCAGGGGGAAGGAGGTGGACTTGATGAGGGGTCTGGCTTTGTCCGCATAGTTGGGCACCCACTGAGCATAGTAAGAGAAAAACCCCAGGCATCTCTTCAGAGCTTTTAGGCAGTGGTGGAGGGGGAGCTCCATAAGGGGGCGCATTCTGTCGGGGTCGGGCCCGATGACTCCGTTCTCCACTACGCAGCCGAGGATGGCAAGGCGCGTGGTGTGAAACATACATTTCTCTTTATTGTATGTTAGATTCAGCCGCTGGGCCGTATGGAGGAATTTCGCTAGATTAACGTCATGGTCCTGCTGGTCGTGGCCGCAGATGGTGACGTTATCCAGATAGGGAAAGGTGGCCTGCAGCGCGTTCTGGTCAACCATCCGGTCCATCTCCCTTTGGAAGACCGAAACCCCGTTGGTGACGCCGAAGGGGACCCTAAGGAAGTGGTAGAGGCGGCCGTTTGCCTCGAAGGCAGTATACTGGCGGTCCTCATGGCGGATAGGGAGTTGGTGGTATGCTGACTTAAGGTCAATGGTGGAGAATACCCTGTATTGCGCAATCTGATTGACCATATCAGATATGCGGGGAAGGGGGTATGCGTCCAGCTGGGTGTACCGGTTTATGGTTTGGCTGTAGTCGATGACCAGGCGGCGTTTATCGGCGGTCTTAACGACTACAACCTGGGCTCGCCATGGGCTGGTGCTCCCTTCGATAATGCCCTCCTTCAAGAGTCGCTCCATATCGGGCTAATAAAAGCTCTGTCCACGGCGCTGTACCGCCTGCTCTTGGTAGCGATGGGTTTACAGTCGCGGGTGAGGTTAGCGAACAAGGGAGGGGGGGACTTTGAGTGTGGAAAGACTGCTAGTGGTGCGCGGCGGGCGATTTAAAAACTGTTGGTTGCAGACTGTGAGTGGGGGAAGGAGTCCACCATATGCCAATGTTACACTTTTGAGGTGGCACTGAAAATCCAACCCTAGCAGAACGGCAGCGCAAAGACGGGGCAGGACAAGAAGTTTAAAATTTTTATATTCAGTGCCCCTAACCGAAAGGGTCACCACACAGTAGCCACCGACGTCTGTTGAATGGGACTTGGATGCCATAGAAATCCGATGGCGCGTTGGCAGGACCGTGAGGGAGTGGCTACGCGCCGTGTCGGGGTGAATAAAACTCTCCGTGCTCCCGCTGTCAAACAGGCAAGTAGTGGCGTGGCCGTTTACCGTAATGTCCATCATGGACCTGGACAGATGATGAGGGAGGGCTTGATCCAGCGTAACGGAGGCCAGTGTATGGCTGAGTGAGCTGATATGGTCGTCCGACGAGACGGTGGTCGAGTCCGGAGACAAATTGGCGGTTGAGTGCGGCGGGCAAAATGGCGGCGGCCATGATTCCGATCCCCACGCGGCCGGAAGTGCACAAAATGGCAGAGAAGATGGCTGCCCCCACGGTTCACACGCAGCGCTGCTGGCGCTCGCAGGTTTCCCTCTGCAGGCATTGGCGTAATGGCCTTTCTTCCCGCAGCCAGAGCAGGTAGCGGTCTTCGCCGGGCAGCGCGCTCTGGGGTGTTTTAACTGGCCACAGAAATAGCATTTTTGGGCCTAGTTACGGGACATCGTTGCAGTTGGTACCGGGGGCGGCGGTCCCGGTTGCTTTCGGGACATCGCTGCAGTAGTTGGTACCGGGGGCGGCGGTCCCATGTCCCAAGGTCGTGATGACCATGGCGCGGCCCCGTTGCGTGCGTATACTTCGAGGTTTCGGTGGGCCGCATCTAGTGAGAGCGCGAGGGCTACGGCCATCTTCAGGTCGAGCTCCTTCCTTTCGAGCAGTCTCTGCCGGGAGTAGTCGGACTGGAGGCCCTTAATGAAGGCATCACAGGTAAGTCCCTCCGCGTGCGCCGCAGCCGTTACCGCCTTACAGTCGCAGTCCCTGCAGAGCGTCTGTAACGCCCGTAAAAATGCCTCTACCGATTCCCCCGGTTGCTGCCTGCGGGATCCCAGGAGGTGTCTGGCGTAAATCGTATTCACTGGGCGCGTGTACTGCCCTTTTAGCAGGTCGAGAGCTGCCATGTACGTAGTAGCGTCCCGGATGAGTGTATATACTTGAGGGCTCACCTGGGCGGTCAGGACTTTTAATTTGTTCTCCTCCGATGTCACGGCGGAGGCTTCTCGGAAGGATTCAAAGCAGCTCAGCCAGTGTTCGAAATTGGTAGATGAACCCGCCGCTTGGGGGTCGAGGTCCAGGCATGCTGGTCTGAGGGCTCGCAGCAACGCCTGCTGTTGTTGCTGCTTAGTTAATAAAATTGATACGCTTATCAATTACTCCATAAAAGGCGATGAATTAGGAAAGTAATGAAAAGGTTTTTATTAACTAAAGAACAGAGCATGCCTCTCGTGGATGACTGGTTCCAAGAAGGAAGTGGGTTGCCGGGCAGCCACCTTTATACCAGGTCATGAAGGCGGAGCCAGCTGAGGCATGCATTGGTACCCAGTGAGTAGCAAGAGGTAACAATGTGCAATAACGATAACAGTAGTGAACAACAATGAAAACAATAACAGTGGTTTACCACACAGGGTTAGAATACCCATGTACAGTCCCAGGGTTAGAATCCCCATGTACAGTCCCAGGGTTGGAATCCCCATGCACAGTCCCAGGGTTAGAATCCCCATGTACAGTCACAGGGTTAGAATCCCCATGTACAGTCCCAGGGTTAGAATCCCCATATACAGTCCCAGGGTTAGAATCCCCATGTGCAGTCCCAGGGTTAGAATCCCCATGTACAGTCCCAGGGTTAGAATCCCCATGTACAGTCGCAGGGTTAGAATCCCCATGTACAGTCCCAGGGTTAGAATCCCCATGTACAGTCCCAGGGTTAGAATCCCCATGTACAGTCCCAGCATTAGAGTCCCCATGTACAGTCCCAGGGTTAGAATCCCCATGTACAGTCCCAGCATTAGAATCCCCATGTACAGTCCCAGGGTTAGAATCCCCATGTACAGTCCCAGCATTAGAATCCCCATGTACAGTCCCAGGGTTAGAATCCCCATGTAGAGTCCCAGCATTAGAATCCCCATGTACAGTCCCAGGGTTAGAATCCCCATGTACAGTCCCAGGGTTAGTATCCCCATGTACAGCCCCAGGGTTAGTATCCCCATGTACAGTCGCAGGGTTAGAATCCCCATGTACAGTCCCAGGGTTAGAATCCCCATGTACAGTCACAGGGTTAGAATCCCCATGTACAGTCCCAGGGTTAGAATCCCCATGTACAGTCCCAGGGTTAGAATCCCCATGTACAGTCCCAGGGTTAGAATCCCCATGTACAGTCCCTGGGTTAGAATCCCCATGTACAGTCCCAGGGTTAGAATCCCCATGTACAGTCCCAGGGTTAGAATCCCCACGTACAGTCCCAGGGTTGGAA
The DNA here is from genome assembly GCF_052327205.1 of Somniosus microcephalus. Lineage (NCBI taxonomy): Eukaryota > Metazoa > Chordata > Chondrichthyes > Squaliformes > Somniosidae > Somniosus > Somniosus microcephalus. The sequence continues at coordinate 31,415,432 of NC_140990.1, read as the reverse complement.
TCCCCATGCACAGTCCCAGGGTTAGAATCCCCATGTACAGTCACAGGGTTAGAATCCCCATGTACAGTCCCAGGGTTAGAATCCCCATATACAGTCCCAGGGTTAGAATCCCCATGTACAGTCCCAGGGTTAGAATCCCCATGTGCAGTCCCAGGGTTAGAATCCCCATGTACAGTCCCAGGGTTAGAATCCCCATGTACAGTCGCAGGGTTAGAATCCCCATGTACAGTCCCAGGGTTAGAATCCCCATGTACAGTCCCAGGGTTAGAATCCCCATGTACAGTCCCAGCATTAGAGTCCCCATGTACAGTCCCAGGGTTAGAATCCCCATGTACAGTCCCAGGGTTAGAATCCCCATGTACAGTCCCAGCATTAGAATCCCCATGTACAGTCCCAGGGTTAGAATCCCCATGTAGAGTCCCAGCATTAGAATCCCCATGTACAGTCCCAGGGTTAGAATCCCCATGTACAGTCCCAGGGTTAGTATCCCCATGTACAGCCCCAGGGTTAGTATCCCCATGTACAGTCACAAGGTTAGAATCCCCATGTACAGTCCCAGGGTTAGAATCCCCATGTACAGTCCCAGGGTTAGAATTCCCATGTACAGTCCCAGGGTTAGAATCCCCATGTACTGTCCCAGGGTTAGAATCCCCATGTACAGTCGCAGGGTTAGAATCCCCATGTACAGTCCCAGGGTTAGAATCCCCATGTACAGTCCCAGGGTTAGAATCCCCATGTACAGTCCCAGGGTTAGAATCCCCATGTACAGTCCCTGGGTTAGAATCCCCATGTACAGTCCCAGGGTTAGAATCCCCATGTACAGTCCCAGGGTTAGAATCCCCACGTACAGTCCCAGGGTTAGAATCCCCATGTACAGTCCCAGGGTTGTTATCCCCATGTACAGTGCCAAGGTTAGAATCCCCATGTACAGTGCCAGGGTTAGAATCCCCATGTGCTGTCCCAGGGTTAGAATCCCCATGTACAGTCCCAGGGTTAGAATCCCCATGTACAGTCCCAGGGTTAGAATCCCCATGTACAGTCCCAGGGTTAGAATCCCCATGTACAGTCCCAGGGTTAGAATCCCCATGTACAGTGCCAGGGTTAGAATCCTCATGTACAGTGCCAGGGTTAGAATCCCCATGTACAGTGCCAGGGATAGAATCCCCATGTACAGTCCCAGGGTTAGAATCCCCATGTACAGTCCCAGGGTTAGAAACCCCATGTACAGCCCCAGGGTTAGAATCCCCAGGTGCTGTCCCAGGGTTAGAATCCCCATGTACAGTCCCAGGGTTAGAATCCGCATGTGCTGTCCCAGGGTTAGAATCCCCATGTACAGTCCCAGGGTTAGAATCCCCATGTACAGTCCCAGGGTTAGAATCCCATAAGAACATAAGAAATAGTAGGCCAATCGGCCCCTCGAGCCTGCTCCGCTATTCAATAAGATCATGGCTCATCTGATCCTAACCGCCAATCCACTATCACAGAACCATCTCCTGTATCTAACAGAATTAGACACATGAAATAGGAGCAGGATCAGGCTACACGGCCCCTGGGCCCACTCCGCTACCCACAGGGCCATGACCGATCCGAACCTAGACTTATGTCCAAATTCCTGCCCGCTCCCCGTAACCCTTAATTCCCTTTACTTCTAGGAAACTGTCTGTTTCTGTTTTAAATTTATGTAATGATGTAGCTTCTACAGCTTTTTGGCCAACATATTCCATGGACCTACCACCCTCTGAGTGAAGTAGTTCCTCCTCATCTCAGTTTTGAAAGAGCAGCCCCTTATTCTAAGACTATGCCCCCTAGTTCTAGTTTCACCCATCATCGGGAACATCTTCCCCGCATCCACCCGATCCAACCCCTTCACAATCTTATATGTTTCAATAAGATCGCCTCTCATCCTTCTGAACTCCAATGAGTAGAGTCCCAATCTACTCAACCTCTCCTCATATGTCCATCCCCTCATCCCCGGTATTAACCGAGTGAACCTTCTTTGTACTGACTCGAGAGCAAGTATGTCATTTCTTAAGTATGGACACCAAAACTCTATGCAGTATTCCAGGTGCGGTCTCACTAATACCTTGTACAACTGAAGCAATACCTCTGTTGAAGTCTCGACTCCCGAGTAAGACTCTTTAAACACAAAGTATCGTTAAAGACAGGCTTTATTTGCTTGCAAGGGAAGGGTTGTGTAGTCAAAGGCTACATCAGACCTCTTCAAAGTAATACAGAATTTGTAACATATTTATACAGTACAGAAACAAAACAGGCTTTCTATGCCACATGACATAGTATTGAATCATACCTGATTACAAAGGCACAGACCTTGCGAATTACTGAAACAACGTATTCCAGGCTTCGTTAGAATAACGAACAGAAATACCTTGAGATAAGATTAACTAATCCTTTATTATGGGATCCTTCTGTTCTCCCACTGTACCAACTGAGCCTGTGGGCCGATGTTTACCTTATCCTGTCCTTGGCTATTTGTTTGGTAAATGAGGCTCCTTGTTAAGCTTGTCACAGATAAGGAGTACGTATGTAGCATTCCTAAATTGTCTCATCCCCTTGAAACTGATTAGTGAATCATTCTGTCGGCCATTTGAGTTTTTATTCTATGCCCAGGAAGCCATTTTGTGTCTAAGTGAGAAACTGCACTTCCACACCTCCCTATTTTTATATTCTATCCCCCTATCAATGAAAGCCAACATTCCATTGGCCTTCTTAATCACTTGCTGCACCTGCATACTAACCTTTTGAGATTCGTGCACCAGGACCCCCAGATCCCTTTGTACTACAGTACTTTCCAGTTTCTTGCCATTAAGATAATAACTTGCTCTACGATTTTTCCTGCCAAAGTGCATAACCTCACTTTCCAGTATTGTATTCCATCTGCCAAATCTCTGCCCTCTGCCTGTCGCTGTCCTCTTGCAGGTTTTTGATGTCCTCCTCACTCACTACTTTCCCTCCCATCTTCGTATCATCTGCAAACTTTGATATGTTACACTCGGTCCCCTCCTCCAAATCGTTAATATAGATTGTAAAGAGTTGGGGACCCAGCACTGACCCCTGCGGAACACCACTAGTTACTGATTGCCAGTCTGAGAATGAACCATTTATCCCAACTCTCTGCCTTCTGTTAGATAGCCAATCCTCTATCCATGCCAGAATATTACCCCCAATCCCGTGATTTTTTATCTTAAGCAATAATCTTTTGTGTGGCACCTTGTCAAATGCCTTTTGGAAGTCTAAATACACTACGTCCACTGGTTCCCCTTTATCCACCCTATACGTTACTTCCTCAAAGAACTCCAGCAAATTTGTCAAACATGACTTCCCCTTCATAAAACCATGCTGACTTTGTCCTATTAAATTATGATTATCCAAATGTCCTGTTACTGTCTCCTTAATAATGGACTCCAAAATTTTACCTACCACAGATGTTAGGCTAACCGGTCTATAGTTTCCAGCCTTCTGTCGACTGCCCTTTTTAAATAAGGGTGTTACATTAGCAGTTTTCCAGTCTGCCGGGACCTTTGCCGAGTCCAGGGAGTTTTGGAAAATTATTACCAATGCATCCACAATCCCTACCGTCACTTCCCTCAAGGCCCTAGGATGTAAGCCATCAGGTCCAGGTGATTTATCCGCCTTGAGTCCCATTATTTTACCGAGTACCACTTCCTTAGTGATTTTGATCCTGTTTAGCTCCTCCCCCCCTTTAGCCCCCTGTTTGTCCAGTGTTGGGATATTCTAAGTGTCTTCTACTGTAAAGACTGATGTAAAATATTAATTGAGTGTTTTTGCCATCTCCATATTTCCCACCATTAATTTCCTGGTCTCATCCTCTAAGGGACCAACATTTACTTTAGCCACCCTTTTTCTTTTTATATAACTATAAAAACTCTTACTATCTGTTTTTATATTTTTTGCTAATTTACTTTCATAATCTATCTTCCCTTTCTTAATCAATCTTTTTGTTATTTTTTGCTGTATTTTAAAGTTTTCCCAATCCTCTATCCTCCCACTAGATTTGGCTACCTTATATGCCCTTGTTTTTAGTCGAATACTGTCCTTAATTTCTTTACTTAGCCACGGATGGCTGTCTTTCTTTTACACCCTTTTCTTCTCAGTGGAATATATATTTTTTGGAAGTTGTAAAATAACTCCTTAAATGTACACCACTGATCAAGTATCGTCTTACCCTTTAATCTATTTTCCCAAACCACTCTACTCAATTCCGCTCTCATACCTTCATAGTCTCCTTTATTCAAGCTTAGCACGCTTGTTTGAGATCCAACCTTCTCACCCACTAATTGACTATGGAATTCAACCATGTTATGGTCACTCATTCCAAGGAGATCTTTTACTAGGACATTTTTAATTAATCCTGTCTCGTTACACAGGACCAGATCTAAGGTTGCTTGCCCCCTGGTCGGTTCAGTTACATACTGCTCAAGAAAGCCATCCCTAATACACTCAATGAACTCATCCTCAAGGCATGCCTGCCCAATTTGATTTGTCCAATTAATATGATAGTTAAAATCCCCCATAATTATAGATGATCTCTTATTACAAGCCTCAACTATTTCCTGATTGATACTCCATCCAACAGAGTTGCCACTGTTCGGAGGCCTATAGACTACGCCCACTAGTGTTTTTTTCCCCTTATTATTCCTTACCTCCACCCAAACTCTTTCATTATCCTGATCTTTTGACCCAATATGATTTCTCTGTATTACAGTGATTCCTTCCTTTATTAACATAGCCACCCCACCTCCCCTTCCTTCCTGTCTGTCCTTCCTGATCGTTAAATAACCTGGTATGTTTAATTCCCAGGCATTGTCGCCCTGCAGCCATGTTTCTGTAATGGCCACAAGACCATACCCATATGTAGTTATTTGTGCCATTAACTCATCTATTTTGTTACGAATGCTATGTGCATTCAGATAGAGAACTTTCAAATATGTTTTGTGACACTTAGTTCCTGCTTTTGCCCTTTTTATTACTTTACCTTTTACTCCATACCTTCTGCCCCTTCCTGACACGCTCTGGTTTTTAATTTCCCCACTGCTACCTAAGTCTATGACCTTCTCTGTTGTCATTTTTATTATTTGCTCTCTAGGAACCTCCCCCCAACTAGTTAGTTTAAAGCCCTCTCTACAGCCCTAGTTATATGATCCGCCAGGACTCTAGTCCCAGCACTGGCCAAGTGAAGCCCATCCCAACGGAACAGCTCCCTCCTGCCCCAGTACTGGTGCCAGTGTCCCAGGAAGCAAAACCCATTTCTCCCACACCAGTCTTTGAGCCACGCATTAACTCTCTAATTTTATTTGTCCTAGCCAAATTCGCTCGTGGCTCAGGTAATAATCCAGAGATTATTACCCTTGTGGTTCTGCTTTTTAATTTGGCCCCTAGCTGCTCAAACTCCCTCAGCAGAACCTACCTTCCTTGTCCTATCTATGTCGTTAGTACCAACATGGACCATGACAACTGGATCGTCCCCCTCCCACTCCAAGTTTCTCTCCAGTCCAGAGGAGATGTCCTTAACCCTGGCACTGGGCAGGCAACACAGCCTTCGGGACTCTCGCTCTCGGCTGCAAAGAACTCTATCTATCCCCCTAATGATACTATCCCCTACCATGACAACATTTCTTTTATCTCCCCCCAATTGAATGGCCCCCTGCACCACGGTGCTGTGGTCAGGTTACTCATCCTTCCCGCAGTCCCTGTTCCCATCCTCACAGGGAGTAAGAGCCTCGAACCTGTTGGACAAGTGCAAGGGCTGCGGCTCCTCCAACACTACCTCCTGGATCCCCGTACCTGCCTCACTTCTAGTCACACCATCCTGACCCTGGCCGCGGATTACATCTGAACTAATTAATCTAATTGGTGTGAATACCTCATGATACACAGAGTCCAGGTAACTCTCCCCCTCCCTGATGTGTCTCAGTGTTTGAAGCTCGGACTCCAGCTCTTCAACACGGAGCCGGGGTTCCTTGAGCAGCCAAATCTTACTGCAAATGTGATCACCATGAGCATCAATGGTGTTCACCAGCTCCCACATGTTGCAACAGCAACATGTACAGTCCCAGGGTTAGAATAGTGACAGAAGATTTGAGGTTACGATCAGATCAGCCATGATCTTATTGAATGGTGGAGCAGGCTCGAGGGGCCGATTGGCCTACTCCTGCTCCTATTTCTTATGTTCTTATGTTTATGTTGAATCCCCATGTACAGTCCCAGGGTTAGAATCCCCATGTACAGTCCCAGGGTTAGAATCCCCATGTACAGTCCCAGGGTTAGAATCCCCATGTACAATCCCAGGGTTAGAATCCACATGTACAGTCCCAGGGTTAGAATCCCCATGTACAGTCCCAGGGTTAGAATCCCCATGTACAGTCCCAGGGTTAGAATCCCCATGTACAGTCCCAGGGTTAGAATCCCCGTGTACAGTCCCAGGGTTAGAATCCCCATGTACAGTCCCAGGGTTAGAATCGCCGTGTACAGTACCAGGGTTAGAATCCCCATGTACAGTCCCAGGGTTAGAATCCCCATGTACAGTCCCAGGGTTAGAATCCCCATGTGCAGTCCCAGGGTTAGAATCCCCATGTACAGTCCCAGGGTTAGAATCCCCATGTACAGTCCCAGGGTTAGAATCCCCATGTACAGTCCCAGGGTTAGAATCCCCATGTACAGTCCCAGGGTTAGAATCCCCATGTACAGTCCCAGGGTTAGAATCCCCATGTACAGACCCAGGGTTAGAATCCCCATGTACAGTCCCAGGGTTAGAATCCCCATGTACAGTCCCAGGGTTAGAATCCCCATGTACAGTCCCAGGGTTAGAATCCCCATGTACAGTCACAGGGTTAGAAACCCCATGTACATTCCCAGGGTTAGAATCCCCATGTACATTCCCAGGGTTAGAATCCCCATGTACAGTCCCAGGGTTAGAATCCCCATGTACAGTCACAGGGTTAGAATCCCCATGTACAGACCCAGGGTTAGAATCCCCATGTACAGTCCCAGGGTTAGAATCCCCATGTACAGTCCCAGGGTTAGAATCCCCATGTACAGTCCCAGGGTTAGAATCCCCATGTACAGTCCCAGGGTTAGAATCCCCATGTACAGTCCCAGGGTTAGAATCCCCATGTACAGTCACAGGGTTAGAAACCCCATGTACATTCCCAGGGTTAGAATCCCCATGTACATTCCCAGGGTTAGAATCCCCATGTACAGTCCCAGGGTTAGAATCCCCATGTACAGTCCCAGGGTTAGAATCTGTGGTAAACCACTGTTATACCTGCCTGTGCGTGTGTTTGTATTCCACTGTGTACATGTCTGTATATGCCTCGGCTGACTCCTCCCACGAGTCCAGGTATAAAGGTGACTGCTCCACAGTCCCTCTGTATTCTGGGCTGGTCGACCACTGGAGGCACACCTTCATTCTCTTGTTAATAAAAGCCTGTTAGTTACTCGCTTAACCTCAGTCTTTTGAGTAATTGATAGCGCATCAATTTTATTAACAAGATTTTTTAATGGAGAATATCCTCACACCAGCATGCCTGGACTTAGACCATCGGGAGGCGGACGCATCCGCCAAGTTTGCTTCCTGGCTTAAGTGCTTTGGAAGATTCCTGATCGCCTCCGCTGCAACGGTCAAATCGGATGAGGACAAACTGGATGTCCTGACCTCCAAAGTGAACCACCGAGCGTACTCGGTCATCCAGGACGCGACCTCGTACACAGCTGCTCTCAAGCTCCTCAAGGACCAGTACACGTGCCCAGTGAATGAGGTGTACGCCAGGCACCTCCTGGGGAGTCGTAAACAACAACCTGGGGAATCGACCGAGGAATACCTTCAGGCACTGTCTGTGCTTGGCCGGGCCTGTGGTTGTAAGGATGTAAAGGCCGCCGTGTACACAGAGGAACTTATCCGGGACGCTTTTGTAGCGGGCCACAAGTCCAATTACACCCGACAGCGACTGTTGGAGCAGAGTGACCTCGACCTCAACAAGGCCTCTGAACTCGCACTATCATTGGACGCAGCCTACCGGGGCATGGATGCCTACTCCTCTGCACCGTGGACGCCACGGGGAACGACAGCCTGGGACACGGTAGGACCGTCTCATAGCGCCGTGCCACCCCAGCCACATCCCAGCAACGGCCCAACTACCGCAGCAGTGTCCCAAGGCCAGAAATGCTACTTCTGTGGCCAGGCCAAACACCCCAGAGCGCGCTGCCCGGTGAAAAATGCGATCTGCTCGGGCTGCGGGAAGAAGGGACACTACGCCAGCGCCTGCAGGGCCAAAGCCACCCCGAACCCCAGCAGCGCCGCATGTGGGCCGTGCGGGCCGCCATCTTGGGCCTCCCCAGCCATGTGCGAACCACCGGAACAGCAGCCATTTTGGACACCTCCAGCCACATGGGGATCATGGACGACGCCAGCCGGGACACAGCAGGCCCCCAACACCGCCTCATCTGATACCCGCAGCGACACACCGACCCCTACGCTGGCCTCCGTTACGCTGGACCAAGTGAGACCGCACCAACTGGCCTGGTCCACAATGGACATTGAGGTAAATGGTCATGAAACAACCTGCCTTTTTGACTCTGGGAGCACGGAGAGCTTCATCCACCCCAACACGGTGCGACGTTGCTCTCTCCCAGTCCTGCCTGCACACCAGCAGATTTCTATGGCCTCCGAGTCCCAGTCGGCGGACATTGGCGGCTACTGCGTGGTGACACTCTTAGTAGACGGGACTGTGTACGATAATTTTAAACTTCTGGTCCTGCCCCACCTCTGCGCTGCCGTTCTACTGGGGTTAGATTTTCAGTGCCACCTTAAAAGTGTTATGATGGCGTACGGTGGACCCCTCCCCCCACTCACAGTCTGCAGCCAGCAGCTTCCAAATTGCCCGCCGCGCACCAGGTGCAACCTCTCCACACTCAGAGTCACCCCCCCCCCACTGTTTGCTAACCTCACCCCCGACTGTAAGCCCATCGCCACAAAGATACAGTGCCGGGGACAGGGTTTTCATTAAAACCGAAGTGGAGCGGCTCCTGAAGGAGGGGATTATTGAGGGCAGCACCAGCCCCTGGCGAGCCCAGGTTGTGGTTGTTAAGACCGGCGAGAAGCAGCGCCTGGTCATCGACTACAGCCAGACAATAAATCGCTACACCCTGCTGGACGCTTACCCACTCCCCTGCATAGCTGATATGGTCAACCAGATCACGCAGTACCGCGTCTTCTCGACCATTGACCTGAAATCAGCGTACCACCAGCTCCCTATCCGCCCTGAGGACCGCCAGTATACTGCCTTTGAGGCAAACGGCCGCCTCTATCACTTCCTTAGGGTTCCCTTTGGCGTCACCAATGGGGTCTCTGTCTTCCAAAGGGAGATGGACTGGATGGTCGATCAAAATGCGTTGCAGGCCACTTTCCCATATCTGGACAATGTGACCATCTGCGACCATGACTTGCAGGACCATGACGCAAACCTCGAAAAATTCCTCTGCACCGCCCAACTCCTGAACCTGACATATAACAAGGAGAAGTGCATATTCCGCACAACCCGCCTCGCCATCCTTGGCTGTGTTGTGGAACACGGAGTCATCGGTCCCGACCCCGACCGGATGCGTCCCCTTATGGAACTCCCACTGCCTCAAGGCCCTGAAGAGGTGCCTAGGGTTTTTCTCCTATTATGCCCAGTGGGTCCCCTACTATGCGGACAAGGCCCATCCGCTGATCAAGTCCACCTCTTTTCCCTTGACGGCAGAGGCCCGCTTAGCCTTCCACCGTAACAAGGAAGACATTGCCAAAGCCACCATGCACGCAGTGGACGAATCCATCCCCTTCCAGGTGGAAAGCGACGCGTCCGACTTTGCCCTGGCCGCTACCCTTAATCAGGTGGGGAGACCCGTGGCCTTCTTTTCATGAACCCTCCAGGGCCCGGAGACCAGACACTCCGCTGTTGAGAAGAAGGCCCAGGCTATTGTGGAGGCTGTGCGTCATTGGAGGCACTACCTGGCCGGAAAACGATTTATCCTGCTCACTGACCAACGTTCAGTTGCTTTTATGTTTAACAACAAGCAGAGGGGCAAAATCAAAAACGACAAGATCTTGAGGTGGAGAATCGAACTTTCCACCAACAATTACGAGATCTTGTACCGGCCTGGGAAGCTCAATGAACCCCCGGATGCTCTATCACGTGGCACCTGCGCCAGTGCACAGATCGATAGACTGCGGGCCCTCCACAATGACCTCTGCCACCCGGAGGTCACCAGGTTCTTCCACTTCATCAAGGCCCGCAACCTGCCTTACTCCATTGAGGAGGTCAGGACCATGACCAGGAACTGCCAAGTCTGCGCTGAGTGCAAACCGCACTTTTATAGACCAGACAGGGCTCACCTGATAAAAGCCACTCGCCCCTTCGAGCGCCTGAGCGTTGATTTTAAAGGGCCACTCCCCTCCTCCGACCGCAATGTGTACTTCCTCAACATTATTGATGAGTACTCCCGTTTCCCGTTCGCCATCCCCTGCCCGGACATGACCAGTGCCACGGTCATTAAATGTCTGAACGACCTCTTCACCCTGTTCGGTTTCCCCAGCTATATCCATAGCGACCGGGGCTCATCGTTTATGAGCGACGAACTCCATCAGTACCTGCTCGCTAGGGGTATTGCCACAAGCAGGACCACCAGTTACAACCCCCGGGGGAACGGACGGGTGGAAAGAGAGAATGCGACAGTTTGGAAGGCCGCCCTCCTAGCCTTAAAGTCTAGGGGCCTTCCGACCTCCCACTGGCAGGATGTGCTCCCCGATGTGCTCCACTCTATTCGGTCACTGCTCTGCACTGCCACTAACGCCACCCCTCATGAGAAAATGTTTGTCTTCCCAAGGAAGTCCACATCGGGCACATCGCTACCACCATGGCTGACGTCCCCAGGGCCGGTCCTACTGAGAAGACACGTGAGGACCCATAAAATGGACCCCCTGGTCGAGAGGGTTGACCTCCTCCACGCCAACCCCCAGTATGTTACATTGCGTACCCGGACGGGCGGGAGGACACAGTCTCCATATGAGACCTCGCACCCTCGGGGGCCCCAGTAACCCACTACCCACTACCAACCCCCCCACGATCCAATATCCAACCCCAGCAGACGGCACGCCTGGGCCCCGCGACCCGCTCGACACCCACGAGGGCTACACACCAGTGCCCCAGCCTACGCGGGGCTCGACGCTGGAAGCTTCACTACCCCTGCCATCGCCACGTTGATCACAGCGGCAGACAAGACCTCCGGAGAGACTCCAATACACAAACTTCAAATACACTTCAGCCCGCCGGACACATTTTAAACAAGGGGTGAATGTGGAAAACCACTGTTATACCTGCCTCCGTGTGTGTTTGTATTCCACTGTGTACATGTCTGTACATGCCTCGGCTGACTCCTCCCACGAGTCCAGGTATAAAGGTGACTGCTCCACAGTCCCTCTGTATTCTGGACTGGTCGACCACTGGAGGCACACCTTCATTCTCTTGTTAATAAAAGCCTGTTAGTTACTCGCTTAACCTCAGTCTTCTGAGTAATTGATAGCGCATCAGAATCCCCATGTACAGTCCCAGGGTTAGAATCCCGATGTACAGTCCCAGGGTTAGAATCCCCATGTACAGTCCCAGCATTAGAATCCCCATGTACAGTCCCAGGGTTAGAATCCCCATGTACAGTCCCAGCATTAGAATCCCCATGTACAGTCCCAGGTTAGAATCCCCATGTACAGTCCCAGCATTAGAATCCCCATGTACAGTCCCAGGGTTAGAATCCCCATGTACAGTCCCAGGGTTAGAATCCCCATGTACAGTCCCAGGGTTAGAAACCCCATGTACAGTCCCAGCATTAGAAACCCCATGTACAGTCCCAGGGTTAGTATCCCCATGTACAGCCCCAGGGTTAGTATCCCCATGTACAGCCACAGGGTTAGAATCCCCACGTACAGTCCCAGGGTTAGAATCCCCATGTTCAGTCACAGAGTTAGAAACCCCACGTACAGTCCCAGGGTTAGAATCCCCATGTACAGTCACAGGATTAGAATCCCCACGTACAGTCCCAGAGTTAGAATCCCCATGTACAGTCACGGGGCTGGAATCCCCATGTACAGTCCCAGGGTTAGAATCCCCATGTACAGTCCCAGGGTTAGAATCCCCATGTACAGTCCCAGGGTTAGAATCCCCATGTACAGTCCCAGGGTTAGAATCCCCACGTACAGTCCCAGGGTTAGAATCCCCATGTACAGTCCCAGGGTTAGAATCCCCATGTACAGTGCCAGGGTTAGAATCCCCATGTACAGTCCCAGGGTTAGAATTCCCATGTACAGTCCCAGGGTTAGAATCCCCATGTACAGTCCCAGGGTTAGAAACCCCATGTACAGTTCCAGGGTTAGAATCCCCATGTGCAGTCCCAGGGTTAGAATCCCATAAGAACATAAGAAATAGGAGGAGGAGTAGGCCAATCGGCCCCTCGAGCCTGCTCCGCCATTCAATAAGATCATGGCTGATCTGATCCTAACTGCCAATCCTCTATCACAGAACCATCTCATGAATCTAACAGAATTAGACACACGAAATAGGAGCAGGATCAGGCTACACGGCCCCTGGGCCCGCTCCGCTACCCACAGGGCCATGACCGATCCAAACCTAGACTCATGTCCAAATTCCTGCCCGCTCCCCGTAACCCTTAATTCCCTTTACTTCTAGGAAACTGTCTGTTTCTGTTTTAAATTTATGTAATGATGTAGCTTCTACTGCTTTTTGGGGCAGCATATTCCATGGACCTACCACCCTCTGAGTGAAGTAGTTCCTCCTCATCTCAGTTTTGAAAGAGCAGCCCCTTATTCTAAGACTATGCCCCCTAGTTCTAGTTTCACCCATTATCGGGAACATCTTCCCCGCACCCACCCGATCCAACCCCTTCACAATCTTATGTTTCAATAAGATCGCCTCTCATTCTTCTGAACTCCAATGAGTAGAGTCCCAATCTACTCCACCTCTCCTCATATGTCCATCCCCTCATCCCCGGTATTAACCGAGTGAACCTTCTTTGTACTGACTCGAGAGCAAGTATGTCCTTTCTTAAGTAAGGACACCAAAACTGCACGCAGTATTCCAGGTGCAATCTCACCAATACCTTGTACAACTGAAGCAATACCTCCCTATTTTTATATTCTATCCCCCTAGCAATGAAAGCCAACATTCCATTGGCCTTCTTAATCACTTGCTGCACCTGCATACTAACCTTTTGAGTTTCGTGCACCAGGACCCCCAGATCCCTTTGTACTTCAGTACTTTCAATTTCTTGCCATTAAAATAATAACTTGCTCTACGATTTTCCTGCCAAAGTGCATAACCTCACACTTTCCAGTATTGTATTCCATCTGCCAAATCTCTGCCCTCGGCCTGTCGATGTCCCATTGCAGGTTTTTTATGTCCTCCTCACTCACTACTTTCCCTCCCATCTTAGTATCATCTGCAAACTTTGATATGTTACACTCGGTCCCCTCCTCCAAATCGTTAATAAAGATTGTAAAGAGTTGGGGACCCAGCACTGACCCCTGCGGAACACCATTAGTTACTGATTGCCAGTCTGAGAATGAACCATTTATCCCAACTCTCTGCCTTCTGTTAGATAGCCAATCCTCTATCCATGCCAGAATATTACCCCCAATCCCGTGATTTTTTATCTTAAGCAATAATCTTTTGTGTGGCACCTTGTCAAATGCCTTTTGGAAGTCTAAATACACTACATCCACTGGTTCCCCTTTATCCACCCTATACGTTACTTCCTCAAAGAACTCCAGCAAATTTGTCAAACATGACTTCCCCTTCATAAAACCATGCTGACTTTGTCCTATTAAATTATGATTGTCCAAATGTCCTGTTACTGTCTCCTTAATAATGGACTCCAAAATTTTACCTACCACAGATGTTAGGCTAACCGGTCTATAGTTTCCAGCCTTCTGTCTACTGCCCTTTTTAAATAAGGGTGTTACATTAGCAGTTTTCCAGTCTGCCGGGACCTTTGCCGAGTCCAGGAAGTTTTGGAAAATTATTACCAATACATCCACAATCGCTACCGCCACTTCCCTCAAGACCCTAGGATGTAAGCCATCAGGTCCAGGTGATTTATCCGCCTTGAGTCCCATTATTTTACCGAGTACCACTTCCTTAGTGATTTTGATCCTGTTTAGCTCCTCCCCCCCCTTTAGCCCCCTGTTTGTCCAGTGTTGGGATATTCTTAGTGTCTTCTACCGTAAAGACTGATGTAAAATATTCATTCAGTGTTTTTGCCATCTCCATATTTCCCACCATTAATTTCCTGGTCTCATCCTCTAAGGGACCAACATTTACTTTAGCCACCCTTTTTCTTTTTATATAACTATAAAAACTCTTACTATCTGTTTTTATATTTTTTGCTAATTTACTTTCATAATCTATCTTCCCTTTCTTAATCAATCTTTTTGTTATTTTTTGCTGTCTTTTAAAGTTTTCCCAATCCTCTATCCTCCCACTAGATTTGGCTACCTTATATGCCCTTGTTTTTAGTCGAATACTGTCCTTAATTTCTTTACTTAGCCACGGATGGCTGTCTTTTCTTTTAAACCCTTTTCTTCTCAGTGGAATATATTTTTTTTGGAAGTTGTAAAATAACTCCTTAAATGTACACCACTGATCATGTATCATCTTACACTTTAATCTATTTTCCCAATCCACTCTACTCAATTCCACTCTCATACCTTCATAGTCTCCTTTATTCAAGCTTAGCACGCTTGTTTGAGATCCAACCTTCTCACCCTCTAATTGAATATGGAATTCAACCATGTTATGGTCACTCATTCCAAGGGGATCCTTTACGAGGACATTTTTAATTAATCCTGTCTCGTTACACAGGACCAGATCTAAGGTTGCTTGCCCCCTGGTCGGTTCAGTTACATACTGCTCAAGAAAGCCATCCCTAATACACTCAATGAACTCATCCTCAAGGCAGCCCTGCCCAATTTCATTTGTCCAATTAATATGATAGTTAAAATCCCCCATAATTATAGATGTTCCCTTATTACAAGCCTCAACTATTTCGTGATTGATACTCCATCCAACAGAGTTGCCACTGTTCGGAGGCCTATAGACTACGCCCACTAGTGTTTTTTTCCCTTTATTATTCCTTACCTCCACCCAAACTGTTTCATTATCCTGATATTTTGACCCAATATCATTTCTCTGTATTACAGTGATTCCTTCCTTTATTAACATAGCCACCCCACCTCCCCTTCCTTCCTGCCTGTCCTTCCTGATCGTTAAATAACCTGGTATGTTTAATTCCCAGGCATTGTCACCCTGCAGCCATGTTTCTGTAATGGCCACAAGATCATACCCATATGTAGTTATTTGTGCCATTAACTCGTCTATTTTGTTACGAATGCTATGTGCATTCAGATAGAGAACATTCAAATATGTTTTGTGACACTTAGTTCCTGCTTTTGCCCTTTGTATTGCATTACCTTTTACTCCATACCTTCTGCCCCTTCCTGACATGCTCTGGTTTTTAATTTCCCCACTGCTACCTAAGTCTATGACCTTCTCTGTTGTCATTTTTATTATTTGCTCTCTAGGAACCTCCCCCCAACTAGTTAGTTTAAAGCCCTCTCTACAGCCCTAGTTATATGATCCGCCAGGACTCTAGTCCCAGCACTGGCCAAGTGAAGCCCGTCGCAATGGAACAGCTCCCTCCTGCCCCAGTACTGGTGCCAGTGCCCCAGGAAGGAAAACCCATTTCTCCCACACCAGTCTTTGAGCCACACATTTAACTCTCTAATTTTATTTGTCCTTGCCAAATTCGCTCGTGGCTCAGGTAATAATCCAGAGATTATTACCCTTGTGGTTCTGCTTTTTAATTTGGCCCCTAGCTGCTCAAACTCCCTCAGCAGAACCTCCTTCCTTGTCCTATCTATGTCGTTGGTACCAACATGGACCACAACAACTGGATCATCCCGCTCCCACTCTAAGTTTCTCTCCAGTCCAGAGGAGATGTCCTTAACCCTGGCACCGGGCAGGCAACACAGCCTTCGGGACTCTCGCTCTTGGCTGCAAAGAACTCTATCTATCCCCCTAACGATACTATCCCCTACCACAACAACATTTCTTTTAACTCCCCCCACTTGAATGGCCCCCTACTCCACGGTGCTGTGGTCAGGTTGCTCATCCTCCCCGCAGTCCCTGTTCCCATCCTCACAGGGAGTAAGAGCCTCGAACCTGTTGGACAAGTGCAAGGGCTGCGGCTCCTCCAACACTACCTCCTGGATCCCCATACCTGCCTCACTTCTAGTCACACCATCCTGACCATGGCCACGGACTACATCTGAATTAATTAATCTAATTGGTGTGAATACCTCGTGATACAGAGTCCAGGTAACTCTCCCCCTCCCTGATGTGTCTCAGTCTTTGAAGCTCGGACTCCAGCTCTTCAGCACGGAGCCGGGGTTCCTCGAGCAGCCAACACTTACTGCAAATGTGATCACCGTGAGCATCAATGGTGTTCACCAGCTCCCACATATTGCAGCAGCAACATGTACAGTCCCAGGGTTAGAATCCCCATGTACAGTCGCAGAGTTAGAATCCCCATGTACAGTCCCAGGGTTAGAATCCTCATGTACAGTCCCAGGGTTAGAATCCCCATGTACAGTCCCAGGGTTAGAATCCTCATGTACAGTCCCAGGGTTAGAATCCCCATGTACAGTCCCAGGGTTAGAATCCCCGTGTACAGTCCCAGGGTTAGAATCCCCATGTACAGTCCCAGGGTTAGAATCCCCATGTACAGTCCCAGGGTTAGAATCCCTGTGTACAGTCCCAGGGTTAGAATCCCCATGTACAGTCTGTGGTAAACCACTGTATTGTATATTGCCACCTCTGGGTGGCGCTGTGTATGGAGGCATGCCTCAGCTGACTCCACCCACCACTGTGTGGGTTTCGTTCAGACTTGTTCAGTCACTCACGAAGAAGCATGGTCTCTTCTTAGCTAATAAAAGCCTTATTCATCTCTTCTTTTGACTCATCATCTCTTCTTCGACTCATCACCTTTTATGAAGTAATTGATAAGCGTATCAATTTTATTAGCTAAAAGTTAAATGGCGACACCTGAGGAGCAACAACAGCAACGGATACAGCAGACATTGCTGAGAGCCCTCAGACCACCACGCCTGGACCTCGACCCTCAAGATGTGGGTGCATCAGCCAAGTTTGAACACTGGCTGAGCTGCTTTGAATCCTTCCTCGCAATCTCACAGGTTACAGAGGAGGATCACAAACTGAAAATTTTGACCGCCCAGGTGAGCCATCAAGTATATATGCTAATCCGGGACTCTAATACGTACGTGGCGGCCCTCGAGCTACTAAAAGGGCAATATACGCGCCCAGTGAACACAATTTACGCCCGACACCTCTTGGGATCCCGCAGGCAGCAACCGGGAGAATCGGTAGGGGCATTTGCACGGGCGCTACTGGCACTCTGCAGAGACTGCGATTGTAAAGCGGTAACGGCTGTGGAGCACGCGCAGGGACTCGCCTGTGATGCCTTCGTCAGGGGCCTCCAGTCAGACCACACCCGGCAGAGACTGCTAGAAAGCAAGGAACCCGACCTGAAGACGGCCATTGCCCTTGCGCTCTCGTTAGAGGAGGCCCACCGAAACCTCGAGGCATACCCCCGTAACGGCGCCGAGACATGGCAATCGAAACCGTGGGACACGGGACCGCCGCCCCCGGCACCAACCGCTGCAGCGACCCAACCGAGACAGCAGCCTCCGGTAAGAACTGCTTCGATGCCCAGTAACCAGGCCCAAAAATGCTATTTCTGTGGCCAGTTAAAACATCCCAGAGCGCACTGCCCAGCTAAGACAGCTACCTGCTCGGGCTGCGGGAAGAAAGGCCATTACGCTAACGCCTGCAAGGGGAAGCCAGCCAGCAGCGCAGCGTGCGGGCCGTGGGAGCAGCCATCTTATCCGCCATTTTGTGTACCCCCGGCCGCATGGCATCCGCCGCCATCGTATCCAACGCACTCAACCGCCATTTCGTCACCGGAACCGACCACCGTCTCGGCGGATGACTATAGTGACTCACTAAGCCACATACTGGCCTCCGTGACGCTGGATCAAGGCCACCCTCACCATCTATCCAGCTCCATGATGGATATCGCGGTAAACGGCCGCGCCACCAGTTGCCTGATCGACAGCGGGAGCACAGAGAGTTTCGTCCACCCCGACACGGTACGTAGCCACTCCCTCACGATTCTGCCAACGCACCATCGCATTTCTATGGCGTCCAAGTCCCAGTCAATGGACATCAGCGGCTACTGTGTGGTGACCCTGTCAGTAGGGGGCACTGAATATCAAAAATTTAAACTGCTAGTCCTGCCCCGTCTTTGCGCTGCCGTCCTGCTAGGGTTGGATTTTCAGTGCCACCTTAAGAGTGTCACACTAGCATACGGTGGACCCCTCCCCCCACTCACAGTCTGCAACCAACAACTTTTAAATCGCCCGCTGCAAACCACCTGCAGCCTTTCCACATTAAAAGTCCCCCCCCCTCCCCTGTTCGCTAACCTCACCCGCGACTGTAAACCCATCGCTACCAAAAGCAGGCGGTACAGTGCCGGGGACAGAGCTTTTATCAGCTCTGAGGTGGAGCGGCTCTTGAAGGAGGGCATTATCGAAGGTAGCACTAGCCCCTGGCGAGCCCAGGTTGTAGTCGTTAAAACCACTGCAAAACGCCGCATGGTAATCGACTACAGCCAAACCATAAACCGGTACACCCAGCTGGACGCGTACCCCCTCCCTCGCATATCTGATATGGTCAATCAGATTGCGCAATACAAAGTATTCTCCACCATCGACCTTAAGTCAGCGTACCACCAGCTGCCCATCCGCCATGAGGACCGCCAGTATACTGCCTTCGAGGCAAACGGCCGCCTCTACCACTTCCTTAGGGTCCCCTTCGGCGTCACCAACGGGGTTTCGGTCTTCCAAAGGGAGATGGACCGAATGGTTGACCAGAACGCGCTGCGGGCAACCTTCCCCTATTTGGATAACGTCACCATCTGCGGCCACGACCAGCAGGACCACGACGTTAATCTAGCAAATTTCCTCCGTACGGCCCAACGGCTGAACCTAACGTACAATAAGGAAAAATGTATGTTTCACACCAAGCGCCTGGCCATCCTCGGCTGCGTGGTGGAGAACGGAGTCATCGGGCCCGACCCCGACAGAATGCGCCCCCTAATGGAGCTACCCCTTCCCCACTGCCAAAAAGCACTGAAGAGATGCCTGGGGTTTTTCTCCTACTACGCCCAGTGGGTGCCCCTCCATGCAGACAAAGCCAGGCCCCTCATCAAAGCCACCTCCTTCCCCCTGACACCAGAGGCGTGTGCAGCCTTCACTCTTATCAAGAACGATATCGCGAAGGCCGCAATGCACGCGGTGGATGAGTCCATCCCCTTCCAAGTGGAGAGCGATGCCTCCGACTTCGCCCTAGCCGCGACCCTTAACCAGGCGGGCAGACCCGTGGCCTTTTTCTCAAGGACCCTCCAGGGCCCCGAGACGAGACACTCCTCCGTCGAAAAGGAGTCCCAGGCTATTGTAGAAGCGGTGCGTCACTGGAGGCATTACCTGGCCGGGAAACGATTTACCCTGCTCACTGACCAGCGTTCAGTAGCTTTTATGTTTAATAATAAGCAGAGGGGTAAAATCAAGAACGACAAGATCTTGAGGTGGAGAATCGAACTCTCCACCTACAATTATGATATCTTGTATCGGCCAGGGAAACTCAATGAGCCCCCAGATGCCCTATCACGTGGTACATGCGCCAACGCGCAGAGTGATAGGCTGCAGTCCCTCCACAATGACCTCTGCCACCCGGGGGTCACCAGGTTTTTCCATTTTATCAAATCCCGTAACCTGCCCTACTCCATCGAGGAGGTCAGGACCATGACCAAGAGCTGCCAAATCTGCGCCGAGTGCAAACCGCACTTCTATAGGCCGGACAGAGCAAGCCTGATCAAGGCCACCCGCCCCTTCGAACGCCTGAGCGTCGATTTTAAAGGGCCCCTCCCCTCCGCTGACCGCAATGTGTACTTCCTCAACATAGTTGATGAGTACTCCCGTTTCCCCTTTGCCATCCCTTGCCCAGACATGACCAGTACCACGGTCATCAAGTGTCTGAATGACATCTTCGCTCTGTTCGGGTTCCCCAGCTATATACATAGCGATAGGGGCTCATCGTTCATGAGCGACGAACTTCGGCAGTACCTGCTAACAAGAGGTATCGCCACGAGCAGGACCACCAGTTACAACCCCCGGGGGAACGGCCAGGTGGAAAGGGAGAACGCGACGGTTTGGAAGGCAGTCCTCTTAGCACTAAAATCTAAGGGCCTTCCGACCTCCCGCTGGCAGGAGGTCCTCCCTGCAGCGCTTCACTCCATTCGGTCACTGCTTTGTACTGCCACTAATGCGACCCCTCATGAGAAAATGTTCGTTTTCCCCCGGAAGTCTACATCGGGAACCTCGCTACCGGCATGGTTGACTTCTCCTGGGCCCGTCCTACTGCGGAGGCACGTGAGGACGCATAAAACGGACCCCCTGGTCGAGCGGGTGCACCTCCTACATGCCAACCCCCAGTATGCCTGGGTGACATACCCAGACGGGCGGGAGGACACGGTCTCCATACGAGATCTCGCACCCTCGGGTACCCCTGAATTACCACCGTTATCCCCCTTACCACCGTTATCCCCCTTACCACTGTTATCCCCCACCACCCCTCCCAACCCAACCCCTGCAGACGGCATGCCAAAGCCCCAGGAATCTTCGCCAACCACCCAGACACCAGACCCGACGTCGGATGCTGCAACACCACCGCCGCCACCACGACGATCAGGACGTCAGACAAGGCCTCCTGATAGACTTAACTTGTAGTACCCTTCACCCCGCCGGACTTCACATTAAACAAGGGGTGAATGTGGTAAACCACTGTATTGTATATTGCCACCTCTGGGTGGTGCTGTGTATGGAGGCATGCCTCAGCTGACTCCACCCACCACTGTGTGGGTTTCGTTCAGACTTGTTCAGTCACTCACGAAGAAGCATGGTCTCTTCTTAGCTAATAAAAGCCTTATTCATCTCTTCTTTCGACTCATCATCTCTTCTTCGACTCATCACCTTTTATGAAGTAATTGATAAGCGTATCACAGTCCCAGGGTTAGAATCCCCATGTGCAGTCCCAGGGTTAGAATCCCCATGTACAGTCCCAGAGTTAGAATCCCCATGTACAGTCCCAGGGTTAGAATCCCCATTTACAGTCCCCGGGTTAGAATCCCCATGTACAGTCCCAGGGTTAGAATCCCCATGTACAGTCCCAGGGTTAGAATCCCCATGTACAGTCCCAGGGTCAGAATCCCCATGTACAGTCCCAGGGTCAGAATCCCCATGTACAGTCCCAGGGTTAGAATCCCCATGTACAGTCCCAGGGTTAAAATCCCCTGTACAGTCCCGGGGTTAGAATCCCCATGCACAGTCCCGGGGTTAGAATCCCCATGCACAGTCCCAGGGTTAGAATCCCCATGTACAGTCCCAGGGTTAGAATCCCCATGTACAGTCCCAGGGTTAGAATCCCATGTACAGTCCCAGGATTAGAATCCCCATGTACAGTCCCAGGGTTAGAATCCGCATGTGCAGTCCCAGGGTTAGAATCCGCATGTGCAGTCCCAGGGTTAGAATCCCCATGTACAGTCCCAGGTTAGAATCCCCATGTACAGTCCCAGGGTTAGAATCCCCATGTACAGTCCCAGGGTTAGAATCCGCATGTGCAGTCCCAGGGTTAGAATCCCCATGTACAGTCCCAGGTTAGAATCCCCATGTACAGTCCCAGGGTTAGAATCCCCATGTACAGTCCCAGGGTTAGAATCCCCATGTACAGTCCCAGGGTTAGAATCCCCATGTACAGTCCCAGGGTTAGAATCCCCATGTACAGTCCCAGGGTTAGAATCCCCATGTACAGTCCCAGGGTTAGAATCCCCATGTACAGTCCCAGGGTTAGAATCCCCATGTACCGTCCCAGGGTTAGAATCCCCATGTAAAGTCCCAGGGTTAGAATCCCCATGTACAGTCCCAGGGTTAGAATCCCCATGTACAGTCCCAGGCTTAGAATCCCCCTGTACAGTCCCAGGGTTAGAATCCCCATGTACAGTCCCAGGGTTGGAATCCATGCATTGGCAATGAGCTTGGACCCTTGTAAAACCCAGGTCAAGGGCAGGCCCACTGTGCCCACTCTGAACCCGTTTTGCTGCTCTATCTGTGCCCAGCACTGCCTGCACCCCTGGCGCATGGAAGTGGAATTTCAGCCTCAGTCTTACAAGTTTCATCTGTTACAGGCTGGAGAGAGGACTAGTTGAATCTGACACAGAGCTGTGTGATTGGTTCAGTCTGTATATCACCGACGAGCCCTTTTACATTTGAGTGGTGAGGTATTCAAATTCCCGGGAACTCTAATCCTGGATATAAAAGAGGGGAGAGCTGTGTTTAAATCAGAGTCCCCTTGGAGATTCTCTGAGCGAAGGAACTGGTCAGATTGAAATTTGAATCAGAAAAATCAGTGAGAAATTTCCAATTAGCAGATTTTGCCCATAGAATCAATGGTTACAGCACAGAAGGAGGCCATTCGGCCCGTCTAGCCCGAGCTGAAACATCGTAGCTCATCAGGACGGGGATTGAACCCGCGACATTGGCGTTATTAGCACCATGCTCGAACCATCTGAGCAAACTGACCAATATCAACTCCCACAGGGATGGGGAATTCTGGAATAAGGAGGAACCGGTCACGATTTGAAAGGTATTAAAGTATTCGAGGGGCCCTTACATTTGGGATCTTTCTTTATTTTGTCCACTGGAGGAGTTTGATAACAGGCTTCCTCCTGTGAATGTTGAGCTGGATTATTGGGCCGTGATGTGTTTCCTTGTTGATCTTCTGTAAATTACATTTCCTGAGTTAATCTATATATATAATAAAGAAGTTCGTCTGTCTGTCTGTCTTTCTGTCTATATTGTATAAACTTGAAAGTTATAGAGCGTACCTACACGTGTGTTACATCGAAAGAAAGCTTACGATTCCAGAACCATCATAAGCGTATTTACGTTTCGGCCAGACAAAATTTGCGCCCGTGGTATCCAAAAAAGCATTCAACATTCCGCTCATTATCCGCTCATTAGCATCGAGTGACGTCGAGGTCGACCAATCGTACGGTCGAGCGACCCGACAGTCGACCAATCGCTGCGTGGCGGGGGCGGGTTCCTGGCGCGTGCGGGCGGGCCCTCCTACAGTCGAGTGACGGGACGATTGACCAATCCTACGCTTCGGTGACCTGACGGTCCACCAATCGGTGCGTGTGTGGGCGGGCCTTATCGTTCTGAACCGAGGTGAGTTGCCGCCATCTTGATTCCAAACTTTTCAATTCTTTTTCCCGCTTTCTGCATGTTTCTTTTCAAATCTACATTTCCAGCAAAAAAAAAGTTGCTTTTAAAAGACAAATTGTTTTTAAAAAAAGTTAATTAATTTGTAAATATTTTGTCTAACCTCTATAATTTTCCTACCTTTCACCGTTTTTCCAGGCCTCAAAGCCTGGACGTCTGTTGACCAGCCACGCCCGAGCTAGGCACCTCCCATCGCGATCGACAAAAGGCCAGTGATCGCAGCCATCTTTGTGAAGGCTGGAGGGGGCGGGCCTGAGCCAAGCGTCGCCACCCGCCGCCATCTTAGTAAAGGCGGGTGGGGCAGGAGCCAGCGCACACGACTTGAGTCCGGCCGGGCTTCACGCGGTAGGTTGCGCGGCGGCGTCTCTCTCTCTGCTCTTGAAGCCGGCTCGGGCGGGGCTCGGGAGATCAGGCCTCAGGAGATCGGGGGGGGGGCGAGCCTCAGGAGCTCGGGGGGGGCTGCTCGGGAGATCGGGGGGGGGGCCGGGCTCGGGAGATCGAGCCTCGGGAGATCGGCGATCGGCGGGGCAGGGCTCAGGAGATCGGGACTCAGGAGATCGGGCCTCGGGAGGGCAGGGCTCGGGACATCGGGGGGCGGGGCTCGGGAACTCCCCCCGCGCCCACTCCCCTCCCCACTCTTCCCCCCCAGTCCCCCTCTCTTCCCCCCCAGTCGCTCTCGCTCTTCCCCCCCAGTCGCTCTCGCTCTTCCCCCCCCAGTCGCTCCCTCTCTTCCCCCGCAGTCGCTCCCTCTCTTCCCCTGCAGTCGCTCTCTCTCTTTCCCCCCAGTCGCTCTCTCTCTTTCCCCCCAGTCGCTCTCTCTCTTTCCCCCCAGTCGCTCTCTCTCTTTCCCCCCCAGTCGCTCTCTCTCTTTCCCCCCAGTCGCGCTCTCTCTTCCCCCCCCAGTCGCTCTCTCTCTTCCCCCCCCAGTCGCTCTCTCTCTTCCGCCCCAGTCGCTCTCTCTCTTCCCCCCCAGTCGCTCTCTCTCTTCCCCCCCAGTCGCTCTCTCTCTTCCCCCCCAGTCGCTCTCTCTTCCCCCCCAGTCGCTCTCTCTCTTCCCCCCCAGTCGCTCTCTCTCTTCCCCCCAGTCGCTCTCTCTCTCTTCCCCCCCAGTCGCTCTCTCTCTTCCCCCCCAGTCGCTCTCTCTCTTTCCCCCCCAGTCGCTCTCTCTCTTCCCCCCCCCAGTCGCTCTCTCTCTTCCCCCCAGTCGCTCTCTCTCTTCCCCCCCCAGTCGCTCTCTCTCTTCCCCCCCAGTCGCTCTCTCTCTTCCCCCCCAGTCGCTCTCTCTCTTCCCCCCCCAGTCGCTCTCTCTCTTCCCCCCCCAGTCGCTCTCTCTCTTCCCCCCCAGTCGCTCTCTCTTCCCCCCAACTTGCTCTCTCTCTTCCCCCCCCCCCCCAGTCGCTCTCTCTCTTCCAACAACAACATGCCCTCGAAAAAGCCTCAGCACCGCCGGGCACTCCAGCTAGTCTATATATATAAAAAGCGGTTCTTCTGTCTGTCATTCCGTCTGTCTGTCTGTCTGTATTGAATAAACTCTAAAGTTATAGAGCGTACCTACACGTGTGTTACATCGAAAGAAAGCTTACAATTCCCGAACCGTCATAAGCGTATTTACGTTTCGGCCAGACAAAAATTGCGCCCGCGGTATCCAAAAAACGTTCAACATTCCGCTCATTATCCGCTCATTAGCATCGAGTGACGTCAAGGTCGACCAATCGTACGGTCGAGCGACCCAACGGTCGACCAATCGCTGCGTGGCGGGGGCGGGTTCCTGGCGCGTGCGGCGGGCCCTCCTACAGTCAAGTGACGGGACGATTGACCAATCCTACGTTTCGGTGACCTGACGGTCCACCAATCGGTGCGTGTGTGGGCGGGCCTTATCGTTCTGAACCGAGGTGAGTCGCCGCCATCTTGATTCCAAACTTTTCACTTCTTTTTCCCGTTTTCTACTTCTTTCTTTTCAAATCTACATTTCCAGCAAAAAAAATTTTGCTTTTAAAACACAAATTGTTTTTAAAAAAAGTTAATTAATTTGTAAATCTTTTCTGTAACATCTATAATTTTCCTACCTTTAACCATTTTTCCAGGCCTGTAAGCCTGGGCCTCTGTTGTCCAGCCACGCCCGAGCTAGGCACCTCCCGTCGCGCTGAACAAGCAGCTCGCGATCGCCGCCATCTTTGTGAAGGCTGGAGGGGGTGGGCCTGAGCCGTGCGTCGCCACCGCCGCCATGTTAGTAAAGGTGGGTGGAGCAGGAGTCAGCGCGCGCAACTTGAGTCCGGCCAGGCCTCACGCGGTAGGTTGCGCGGCGGCGTCTCTCTCTCTGCTCTTGAAGCCGGCTCGGGCGGGGGGCGGGGCTCGGGAGATCGGGCCTCCGGAGATCGGGGGGGCGCGAGCCTCGGGAGATCGGGGGGGGGGGGGGCGGGGCTCGGGAGATCGGCGCTCGGGAGATCAGGGGGCGGGGCGCGGGGCTCGGGAGATCGGGCCTCGGGACATCGGGGGCAGGGCTCGGGGACTCCTCCTCTCCCCCCCCCTCTCCTCCTCCCCTCTCCTCCTCCCCCTCTCGTCCTCCTCCTCACCCCTGCCCCTTCCCTTCCCCCTCCCCTTCCTTCCCCCTCCCCCTTCCTTCCCCCCACCCATCCCCCTCCCCTCACACCCCTCCCCTCCCCCACTTCCCCCCACTCCACCCCCTCCCCCCACCCCGCCCCCTCCCCTCGCCCCCTCCTCCCTCCTCCCCCTCCCCTCCCTCCTCCCCCTCCCTTCACCCCCCCTCCTCCCCCCCTCCTCCTCGCCCCCCCCTCCTCCTTGCCCCCTCCTCCCCCTCCCCTCCTCCTCCCCTCCTCCTCCCCTCCTCCTCGCCCTCCTCCTTGCCCCCTCCTCCCCCTCCTCCTTGCCCCCTCCTCCTCCTCCCCGCCCCCTCCTTCTCCTCCCCTCCTCCTTGCCCCCTCCTTCTCCTCCCCTCCTCCTTGCCCCCTCCTCCTCCCCTCCTCCTTGCCCCCTCCTCCCCACCCTCCCCCTTCCCCTCCCCTCCCCCCCCTTCCTTGCCCCCCTCCCCTCCTTCCTTGCCCCCCTCCCCTCACCCCCCTCCCCTCACCCCCCCTCCCCCCCTTCCGTCCCCCTCTTCCCCGTCGCTCTTTCTTCCCCCGTCGCTCTCTCTCTTCCCCCCCAGTCGCTCTCTTTCTTCCCCCCCGTCGCGCTCTCTCTTCCCCCCAGTCGCTCTCTCTCTTCCCCCCCAGTTGCTCTCTCTTCCCCTCAGTCGCTCTCTCTCTTCCCCCCGTCACTCTCTCTCTTCCCCCCGTCACTCTCTCTCTTCCCCCCGTCGCTCTCTCTCTTCCCCCCCAGTCACTCTCTCTTCCCCCCCAGCCGCTCTCTCTCTTCCCCCCCAGCCGCTCTCTCTCTTTCCCCCCAGTCGCTCTCTCTCTCTCTCTCTCTCTCTTCCAACAACAACATGCCCTCGAAAAAGCCTCGGCACCGCCGGGCACTCCAGCTAGTTTAAATATAAACCATATTTGCAGGCGTGATGCTCTGTTCACACATCGAAGGTGAGAAAGATGCTGTGGGTCACACACTAAGCCCAGCAGCTGAAAGTGATTAACAGACTGGGTTTTGTGTTTAGTGATCCCGGGCGTGTTACCGAGACCTTCCCTGGATACCAAGGCTGGGAGAGGCACTCTGGAATGTATGGGGATCTGGGACTTGTCCATGAGAGTAACCGAAGGTATGAGAACTGAAATAATCCAGAGTTAGAAAGGAGAAAAGGCCCAAAAATGGAACAGTCGGTAGCAGGACATCAATTAGTCTCCTCTTATCTTGGAGACGTCAAGGACTCGACACACAGTGTGTTTGAAACAAAGCTGATTTATTTGGCATATATCCAGAAGATTAAACTCGAGCCCAGTTAGGGAGTTATTAACATCAGAAACAAATCCTGTCAGAATGAATATGGTTCAGTCCTGAACATGATTAACAGCAGCAATAACAGCAGAATCCAACCCCTGTAGTCAGTTGTGAACTCGCTGGTGTTTCAGTTGGCTGGATGACCGAGTGAATCCCTTCCCACACTCAGAGCAGGTGAACGTCCTCTCCCCGGTGTGAACTCGCTGGTGTTTCAGCAGAACCCTTGTGCTTTTAAAGCTCTTCTCACATTCAGAACATTTAAATGGTCTCTCATCAGTGTGAACAAGCTGGTGTTCAGTGAGTGTGACTGACCGAGTGAATCCCTTCCAACACACGGAGCAGGTGAACGGCCTCTCCCCGGTGTGAGTGCGTTGGTGTCTCAGCAAGTGGGGTGAACGAATGAATCTCTTTCCACACACAGTGCAGGTGAACGGCCTCTCCCCAGTGTGAGTGCGTTGGTGTGCCAGCAGATCATTTTTCCTTTTAAAGGTCTTCTCACAGTCAGAACATTTAAAAGGTCTCTTATTAGTGTGAACAACTTGGTGTGAAGTGAGCTCAGCTGATGAAGCGAATCCCTTCCCACACACTGAGCAGGTGAATGGCCTTTCCCCTGTGTGAGTGCATTGGTGTGCCAGCAAATAATTTCTGCTTTTAAAGCTCTTCTCAAACTCAGAGCATTTCAAAGATCTATCATCAGTGTGAACAAGGAGGTGTTTAGCGAGGTGGGATGAAGAAATGAATCCCTTCCCACACACGGAGCAGGTGAACGGCCTCTCCCCGGTGTGAATACGCTGATGTTCAGTGAGGTTCCTTGAACGAGTGAATCCCTTCCCACACACGAAGCAGGTGAACGGTCTCTCCCCGGTGTGAATACGCTGATGTTCAGTGAGGTTCCTTGAACGAGTGAATCCCTTCCCACACGCGGAGCAGGTGAACGGCCTCTCCCCAGTGTGAATACGCTGGTGTTCAGTGAGGTTCCTTGAACGAGTGAATCCCTTCCCACACACGAAGCAGGTGAACGGTCTCTCCCCAGTGTGAATACGCTGGTGTTCAGTGAGGTTCCTTGAACGAGTGAATCCCTTCCCACACACGAAGCAGGTGAACGGTCTCTCCCCAGTGTGAATACGCTGGTGTTCAGTGAGGTTCCTTGAACGAGTGAATCCCTTCCCACACACGAAGCAGGTGAACGGTCTCTCCCCAGTGTGAATACGCTGGTGTTCAGTGAGGTTCCTTGAACGAGTGAATCCCTTCCCACACACGAAGCAGGTGAACGGTCTCTCCCCGGTGTGAATACGCTGGTGTTCAGTGAGGTTCCTTGAACGAGTGAATCCCTTCCCACACACGAAGCAGGTGAACGGTCTCTCCCCAGTGTGAATACGCTGGTGTTCAGTGAGGTTCCTTGAACGAGTGAATCCCTTCCCACACACGAAGCAGGTGAACGGTCTCTCCCCAGTGTGAATACGCTGGTGTTCAGTGAGGTTCCTTGAACGAGTGAATCCCTTCCCACACACGAAGCAGGTGAACGGTCTCTCCCCAGTGTGAATACGCTGGTGTTCAGTGAGGTTCCTTGAACGAGTGAATCCCTTCCCACACACGAAGCAGGTGAACGGTCTCTCCCCAGTGTGAATACGCTGGTGTTCAGTGAGGTTCCTTGAACGAGTGAATCCCTTCCCACACACGAAGCAGGTGAACGGTCTCTCCCCAGTGTGAATACGCTGGTGTTCAGTGAGGTTCCTTGAACGAGTGAATCCCTTCCCACACACGAAGCAGGTGAACGGTCTCTCCCCAGTGTGAATACGCTGGTGTTCAGTGAGGTTCCTTGAACGAGTGAATCCCTTCCCACACACGAAGCAGGTGAACGGTCTCTCCCCAGTGTGAATACGCTGGTGTTCAGTGAGGTTCCTTGAACGAGTGAATCCCTTCCCACACACGAAGCAGGTGAACGGTCTCTCCCCAGTGTGAATACGCTGGTGTTCAGTGAGGTTCCTTGAACGAGTGAATCCCTTCCCACACGCGGAGCAGGTGAACGGCCTCTCCCCGGTGTGAATATGCTGGTGTTCAGTGAGGTTCCTTGAACGAGTGAATCACTTCCCACACGCGGAGCAGGTGAACGGTCTCTCCCCAGTGTGAATACGCTGGTGTTCAGTGAGGTTCCTTGAACGAGTGAATCCCTTCCCACACGCGGAGCAGGTGAACGGCCTCTCCCCGGTGTGAATATGCTGGTGTTCAGTGAGGTTCCTTGAACGAGTGAATCACTTCCCACACACGAAGCAGGTGAACGGTCTCTCCCCAGTGTGATTGCGCTGATGAGTTTCCAGCTCAGATGGGCAAGAGAATCCCTTCCCACAGTCCCCACATTTCCACGGTTTCTCCGTGGTGCGGGTGTCCTCGTGTCTCTCCAGGTTGGACAATCGGTTGAAGCCTCGTCTACATACAGAACACATATGGTTACTCCCCACTGTGAAAATTTTCCTTATATAACAGATTCTACAAACAAATACTAATTATGATATTCATACAATATTATAGTTGTGTAGCAAAGTTCTTCTGACAGGCAGTGTCCACCAACTGAGCAGACTGATAGTTGGCAGATCTGGGAGGCACCACAAGATGTTCCACCTTGACTGCAGCAGTCAGCTTTCTTATCCCCGGGGTACGGACTCCCAACCAAGCTGCTAACTGCAAGATGGGAAAAGAGAACGGAATAATAGTGAAAAAAGGAAAATAAAAGGCAAAACAAAGTAATATCGGCAAGGAATAATGAATGTCTTGATGGCTGGGTGTTGTGAGTGATAACAGCAAGAAGAAGGAAATTTGAGTAGTCGTTTTCTTCTTTTACGGGATTTGAGAAAGTGGTCGGCTTCTTTTCTGTGGAAAAGTTGAAGACTGTGGACAAGGATCATGACATTATATGGTTAGATAACATCAAGTGAAGACGAGGAGTTATTAGAGTGCCAATAGGACTGGCGTAGAACTGGTATTTACTTGTTTTGTTGAAGAAGTTTCGGGTTTCTGGTTAAAAGTAGTTTACTTGAAGTTTTAATTGATTTCTGATATGGTTATGGGACTTTGTAAATTGTGGTGTTATTTAGTGTTAAAGCCTTCCTTAATCGAACGAACGAACGCTCTAGTGAACGCACGCATGCGGACACAAATAATATGCACGCACGCACGCATACACAATGGAACTTACGTTCGACCGCATGAAGGGCCTTCGCTCCCCAGGATGAAAGCGGGCATCCTATTGGGTGAGCGTGAGGCCTGCCTGGACGGATGAATGAACGCACGCATGCATGCACGCAGGTAGACAAATGACATGCACGCACGCAGGCATGCACAATGGAATTTATGCTTGAGCGAATGAACGAACGGAGGAATGAATGAATGATTGAGCGATGCCAGTAGGACTGGCGTATACGGGTTCTTTCTTTTCTTGGTTTATTAAATAGTGGCAGTTTGTACTGTAAACATTATTGATTTACCTGTAAAAGTGTATTAAGGCCTAAAAAGTAGAGCCTGCATGATTCTTGTTACATCTGTCAATTAGATCATCCTGCTGAAGGAAAGTTACAGAACAAACAACAAACTAATCTTACGATTAATGAACTAACAAAGGGCCTCCATTGAACTGCAAGGAATATTACTTCCAGCTGCATTCCTTTTACAGATGTGCTCGCTCTAACTCGATCTTCCGTAGACATAGGCTTGGCAGACTGTTTTTGTAACTAACAGCTCCTTCAGTATATTTTCTTCCCACAATTGAGTGTTGTGCCTCAGGAGTTAATTGGAACTATAAACTTCTTAAATTGATAGTTAAGACAGATGGCTTTGCCCGTAGGCAGCACAATGATGTTTATGGACATCTCCAACAGGGAAGGTCTCTGTGTAGAGAATAACAACAACTTGCATTTATGTAGCACCTTTAACATAGTAAAATGTCCCAAGGTGCTTCACAGGAGCATTATCAAACAAAATTTGACACCAAACAGCATAAGGAGATATCAGCGCAAAGAGGTAGGTTTGAAGGAGCGGCTTAAAAGAGGAAAGAGAGTCGGGGAGTTTGGGTGAATGAATTCCAGAGCTTAGGGCCCAGTAGCTGAAGGCACGGCCGCCAATGGTGGAGCGATTAAAACTGGGGACGTGCAAGAGGCCAGTATTGGAGGAGCGCAGCAATCTGGGAGGGTTGCAGGGCTGGAGGAGGTTACAGAGATAGGGAGGGGTGAAGCCAAGGAGGAATTGGAAAAAAAGCTTCAATTCAAGAGTTTCTGGGCAGTTAGTCTTTTAATTCAGAATCAAGCAGCCTCTATGTAAACATACAATGGCAAAATACTGCGAATGCTGGAAATCTGAAATAAAGAAAATCTGTCTTGTGTTTAGAATTTCATTCTAAATCTAATTTAATAGTGACAATATTTTCATTTTCATTCCGGACTTCTAAAACCCCCTTTTCCACACTCGGTCCCTCCCTATAAACTGTCCCTGTGTAATATTTCTCAGATTAGGTGAAGGACGCTCCCTGACCAGTCTCCATTTCTCCTCCATTTACAGATGCTTCCTGATCAGTCACCATTTCTCCTCCATTTACAGACGTTCCCTGTCCAGTTTCCATCTCTCCTTTCATTACAGACACTCCCTGATCAGTCACCATTTCTGCTCCATTTACACACACTCCCTGACCAGTCACCATTTCTCCTTCATTTACAGACACTCCCTGACCAGTCTCCATTTCTGCACCATTTACAGACGCTCCTTGACCAATCTCCATTTCTCCTCCATTTACAGACGCTCCCTGACTCACTTCCTGTCTGTCCCGGAGTTTGGCGCTTTGTTGAGATTCGGGCCGGAGTGAAACGGGAACCCGCGGGTGGGGGCGGATAATATTCACTGCTCTTATAATCGGGGTGTGGAGATGCCGGAGTTGGACTGGGGTGGACAAATGTAAGAAATCACACAACACCAGGTTATAGTCCAACAGCTTTATTTGAAATCACAAGCTTTCGGAGCGCAGCTCCTTCTTCACCTGAAGAAGGAGCAGCGCTCCGAAAGCTTGTGATTTCAAATAAAGCTGTTGGACTATAACCTGGTGTTGTGTGATTTCTTATAATCGGGCCTGGGGCAGCTCTCGGGGTGTGTGAAGCCCGCCTCCCTCTGACCTGCTGCAGCCTCGCCACCCGCGCATGCTCAGATCACACAGCCCAACAATCAGCCTCTCCCGCGCATGCTCAGCTCACACTGCCCAACAAGCAGCCTCTCCCGCGCATGCTCAGCTCACACTGCCCAACAATCAGCCTCTCCCGCGCATGCTCAGCTCACCTTCTGTTGTTCAGGTTTAAAGGTCCTCACCCACTCTGATTGATTGGAGGACCCGCCGCCCGCTCGGCCCTCCTATTGGTCCGGAGCTCCCGTCAATCACCCGGGCAGTGTGAGCTGAGCATGCGCGGACCTTGGCAGCAGCCGCTGACACATCAGGTGAGAGAGCTCAGGGAGCGGGTTCATGAACCCCGGGGGGACGCGGGCCGCTCACACCCCGAGCTCAGGGAGCGGGTTCATGAACCCCGGGGGACGCGGGCCGCTCACACCCCAAGCTCAGGGAGCGGGTTCACGAACCCCGGGGGCGTAGGCGGGCCGCTCTCACCCCGAGCTCGGGGAGCGGGTTCACGAACCCCGGGGGGACGCGGACCGCTCACACCCCGAGCTCAGGGAGCGGGTTCATGAACCCCGGGGGGACGCGGGCCGCTCACACCCCGAGCTCAGGGAGCGGGTTCATGAACCCCGGGGGGACGCGGGCCGCTCACACCCCAAGCTCAGGGAGCGGGTTCACGAACCCCGGGGGCGTAGGCGGGCCGCTCTCACCCCGAGCTCGGGGAGCGGGTTCATGAACCCCGGGGGGACGCGGGCCGCTCACACCCCGAGCTCGGGGAGCGGGTTCATGAACCCCGGGGGGACGCGGGTCGCTCACACCCCGAGCTCAGGGAGCGGGTTCATGAACCCCGGGGGGACGCGGGCCGCTCACACCCCGAGCTCAGGGAGCGGGTTCATGAACCCCGGGGGGACGCGGGTCGCTCACACCCCGAGCTCAGGGAGCGGGTTCATGAACCCCGGGGGGACGCGGGCCGCTCACACCCCGAGCTCAGGGAGCGGGTTCATGAACCCTGGGGAGACGTGGACTGCTCACACCCCGAGTGCGGCCCCAGGCCCCATTATTAAAACACTCAACATTATCTGCTTCACACACTCCCGGTGTGGACCTCAGGCCCCGACCAAGAGCCTCCGGGCGTTTGCCCCAAGCGGGGCGGCAACTGCGGGGCTTTCTCCCGGTGACAGGCCCGGGGTAACGGCCGCCATCTTGAGAGGCTCGGGGCAGCAGGGCGCATGCGCGGCCCCCTTGGCCAGGAACCAGGAGGAGAGAATCTTGTCAATTTCTATCCTGGACTCTCAGTGATGGCTTTTGTAAACCCCTTTTACAGGCTGAGAGAAGGGCAGCATTTACACACCGCAAACTCAGACCAAACAACAACTTACCTTTATATAGCATCTTTAAAACATCACAGTAGCGCAGTCAGACAATAATTGACACACATACT
This sequence comes from Somniosus microcephalus, assembly GCF_052327205.1. Taxonomy (NCBI): domain Eukaryota; kingdom Metazoa; phylum Chordata; class Chondrichthyes; order Squaliformes; family Somniosidae; genus Somniosus; species Somniosus microcephalus. Next base: position 31,381,400 of record NC_140990.1, on the reverse strand, counting down.
TTGTTTGTGGTCCAGTGCACTTACTCAAAGTTCCTTCACAACTGTAACAATTTTATTGCGGTTGCTGTGAAGGCTGCGCTCACTCTGCTCGTACACCTGGTCTCCAAAGGATGCAAAACAGGACTAATGCTGCCGAGCTCAGCTCTTTTTGATCAGAAAATATCAACCGTTTAGCCTCACCAGGAAATGCACAAAAGAGGCAGCAATGCTCATTGGCTGCCCAGGAAAGTCCTATTTAGATTAATCTCTTTCACCCTGAAACATAGAAGATAGGAGCAGGAGTAGGCCATTCGGCCCCTCGAGCCTGTTCCGCCATTCAATGAGATCATGGCTGATCATCCAAATTCAGTACCCTGTCCCTGCCTTCTCCCCATATCCCTTAATCCCTTTAGCCTTAAGAAATATGTCTAACTCCTTGAATATATTTAATGAATTGGCCTCAACTGCCTTCTGAGGTAGAGAATTCCACAGGTTCACCACTTTCTGGGTGAAGAAATTCCTCCTCATCTCTGTCCTAAATGGCTTACCCCTTATCCTTAGACTGTGACCCCTGGTTCTGGACTCCCCGGCCATCGGGAACATACTTCCTGCATCTAGTCTGTCTAGTCCTGTTAGAGTTTTATAAGTTTCAATGAGATTCTCTCTCATTCTTCTAAACTCCAGCGAGTATAAGTCCAATCGACCCAATTTCGTCTCATACATCATTCCTGCCATCCCAGGTATCAGCCTGGTGAATCTTCGCTGCACTCCTTCCATGGCAAGAACATCCTTCCTCAGATAAGGCGAGCAAAACTGCACACAATACTCAAGATGTGGTCTCACCATGGCCCTGTACAACTGCAGCAAGACATCCTTGTTCCTGTACTCGAACCCTCTCGCTACGAAGGCTAACATACCATTTGCCTTCTTAACCGCCTGCTGCACCTGCATGGTGCACAAGGACACCCAGGTCTCATTGCACTTCCCCATCTCCCAATCTATTGCCGTTCAGATAATATGCCTTCCTGTTTTTGCCACCAAAGTGGATAACCTCGCATTTATCCACATTATACTGCAACTGCCATGCTTCTGCCCAATCACCCAACCTGTCCAAATCATACTGGAGTTTCTCGGCATCCTCCTCACAGCACACACGCCCACCCAGCTTTGTGTCGTCTGCAAACTTGGAGATATTACATCTAGTTCCTTCGTCTAGATCATTTATATATATATTGTGAATAGCTGGGGTCCTAGGACCGATCCCTGCGGTACCCCAGTAGTCACTGCCTGCCACTCGGAAAAAGACCCGTTTATTCCAACTCTTTGCTTCCTGTCTGCCAACCAGTTTTCTATCCAAGTCAGTACCATGCCCCCAATCCCATGTGCCTTAACTTTACATGCTAATCTCTTATGTGGGACCTTATCGAAAGCCTTCTGAAAGTCCAACTACACCACATCCACTGGTTCTCCCTTATTTATTTTACCAGTTACATCCTCAAAAAATTCCAGTAGATTAGTCAAGCACGATTTACCTTCTGTAAATCCATGTTGATTTTGTCCGATCCTGTCACTGTTTTCCAAGTGCTCTGCTATTACATCTTTTATAATGGACTCTAGCATTTTCCCCACTACCGATGTCAGACTTACCGGTCTATAATTCCCCGTTTTCTCTCTACCACCTTTTTTAAATCGTGGGGTTACATTAGCTACCCTCCAATCCATGGGAACTGTTCCAGAATCTATAGAATTTTGGAAGATGACCAGCAATGCATCTACTATTTCTAGGGCCACTTCCTTAAGTACCCTAGGATGTAGATTATCAGGCCCTGGGGATTTACCGGCCTTCAATCCCGTCAATTTCCCTAACACCATTTCCGTACAAATACTGATTTCTTTCAGTTCCTCTCTCTCATTAGACCCTATGTTCCCCGACATCTCTGGGAGGTTATTTGTGTCCTCCTTTGTGAAGACAGAACCAGAGTATGTATTTAATTGGTCTGCCATTTCTTTGTTCCCCATTATCAATTCCCAATTCTGACTGCAAGGGACCTACACTCGACTTCACCAATCTTTTTCTCTTCACATGTATATAAAAGCTTTTACAGTCAGTTTTTATGTTCCCTGAAAGCTTACTCTCATACTCTATTTCCCCCCTCTTAATCTATTTCCCCCCTCTTAATTTATTTCCTTTGTCCTCCTTTGCTAAATCCTAAACTGCTCCCAATCCTCAGGTTTGCTGTTTTTTCTGGCCAATTTATATGTCCTCTCCTTGGATCTTATGCTATCCCTAATTTCCCTTGTTAGCCACGGTTGAGTCACCTTTTTTGTTTTATTTTTATGCCAAACAGGGATGAACATGCGATCCAGAGAGTGGTGAGAATGTGGAACTTGCTGCCACAGGGAGTAGTTGAGGTGATGAGCATGGATGTATTTAAAGGGAAGCTGGATAAACACATGGGAGAAAGGAATAGAAGGAGATGCTGATAGGGTGAGATGAAGAGAGATGGGAGGAGGCTCGTGTGGAGCATAAACACCGCATGGACCAGTTGGGCCGATTGGCCTGTTTCTGTGCTGTACAATGTATGTAATTCTAGGTAATAAGAGAGGAAAGAATGTTCCATAGAAACTAGAATTATCTGTTCTGCACTTTTTTCCTGAACTTAGTGATCTCTTTTGTAAACGGCTTTTACAGGGAATATCATCAGCCTTTGAATGTGGAAGGAGAAATGTTTGTCTGTTCTGTCCATGGGAAAAGATTTCAAACATCAGTGTGACTGGAAAAGCACCGAGACACACACCCGTCGTTCACAGCAGGGAGAAACCGTACACGTGTTCTGTGTGTGGACGAGGCTTCAACTGATTGTCCAACCTGGAGAGACACGAGGACACCCGCACCATGGAGAAACCGTGGCAATGTGGGGACTGTGGGAAGGGATTCAGCTCCTTGTACCAGCTGGAAACTCATCGGCGCAGTGACACCGGGGAGAGACCGTTCACCTGCTCCACGTGTGGGAAGGGATTCAGTCAGTCATCCCAGCTGGTGAGACACCAGCGGGTTCACACTGGGGAGAGGCCGTTCACCTGCACTGTGTGTGGGAAACGATTTGCTCGATTAACCAACCTCACTGAACACCAACTTGTTCACACTGAAAAGAGACCCTTCAAATGTTCTAAGTGTGAGAAGATCTTTAAAAGCACAATAGATCTGCTGAGACACCAGCGAGTTCACACTGGGGAGAGGCCATTCACCTGCTCCATGTGTGGGAAAGGATTCATTCGGTCATCCCAACTGCTGAGACACCAACGAGTTCACACCGGGGAGAGGCCATTCACCTGCTCCGTGTGTGGGAAGGGATTCATTGATTCATCCACTCTGCTGAGACACCAGCGAGTTCACACTGGGGAGATGCCATTTACCTGCTCAGACTGTGGGAAGGGATTCACTCAGTTATCCAACCTGCTGAGACACCAGCGAGTTCACACTGGGGAGAGGCCGTTCACCTGCTCGGTGTGTGGGAAGGGATTCACTCGGTATTCCAACCTGCTGGCACACCAGCGAGTTCACAAGTGACTGCAGGGGTTGGATTCTGCTGTTATTGCTGCTGTTAATCACATCCAGGACTGAACCATGTTCATTCTAACAGGTTCGTTTTGTTCCTGCTGATGAGAATAAGTCCTGTAACTGGGCTGCAGTTTACTATTCTGGATAAGTGTCAGATACACAGTGTCGAGTATTTCTTTCCTCCAAGGTAAGAGGAGACTAATTGATGTCCTGTTACTGACTGTTCCATTTTTGGGCCCTTTCTCCTTTCTAACTCTAGATTATCTCAGTTCTAACACCTTCAGTTACTCTCAAGTCCCAGCTCCCCACACCTTCCAGAGAGCCTGTTATAGAAAATGACTGAAGATTTATCCCAGTGTAAATATTGCTGTTATCCAAGGAAAAAGACTTGTATTTCAATCGCACCTTTCACAACCTCAGGATGTCCCAAAATGCTTTACACACAAGGAAGTACTTTTGAAGTGTAGTCACTGTTCTAATGTAGGAAATTTCTGCACAGCAAGCTCCCACAAACAGCAATGTGGTATTGACCAGATAATCTATTTTTCAATGACGTTGATTGAGGATGGAAGGGGATGTGTAAAGAGATGGTCTGTGTATGGAGATGTGAAACAAGGAAACGGTGTGTGTGTGTGATAGTGACACAGCCTTGTGGTCACAGTCAGAACAATGACAGATATCCTTGTGATTATGGTTTGGGCAGGGCCAGGTCAATAATGTAGTAAACAAGTTAAATATAAATATCGCCAGTGTAGTCGCAGCTTAGAAACATAGAGAAACATAGAAAAATAGGAGCAGGAGCAGGCCATTCGGCCCTTCGAGTCTGCTCCACCATTCAATATGATCATGGCTGATCCACTATCTCAATACCATATTCCTGCTCTCTCCCCATACCCCTTGATGTCTTTTGTGTACATTTAAGGAGTTATTTTACAACTTCCAAAAAAATATATTCCACTGAGAAGAAAAGGGTGTAAAAGAAAAGACAGCCATCCGTGGCTAAGTAAAGAAATTAAGGATAGTATTCGACTAAAAACAAGGGCATATAAGGTAGCCAAATCTAGTGGGAGGATAGAGGATTGGGAAAACTTTAAAAGACAGCAAAAAATAACAAAAAGATTGATTAAGAAAGGGAAGATAGATTATGAAAGTAAATTAGCAAAAAATATAAAAACAGATAGTAAGAGTTTTTATAGTTATATAAAAAGAAAAAGGGTGGCTAAAGTAAATGTTGGTCCCTTAGAGGATGAGACTGGGAAATTAATGGTGGGAAATATGGAGATGGCAAAAATACTGAATGAATATTTTGTATCAGTCTTTACAGTAGAGGACACTAAGAATATCCCAACACTGGACAAACAGGGGGCTATAGGGGGGGAGGAGCTAAACACGATTAAAATCACTAAGGAAGTGGTACTCGGTAAAATAATGGGACTCAAGGCAGATAAATCACCTGGACCTGATGGCTTACATCCTAGGGTCTTGAGGGAAGTGGCAGTAGGGATTGTGGATGCATTGGTAATAATTTTCCAAAACTCCCTGGACTCAGCAAAGGTCCCGGCAGACTGGAAAACTGCTAATGTAACACCCTTATTTAAAAAGGGCAGTAGACAGAAGCCTGGAAACTATAGACCGGTTAGCCTAACATCTGTGGTAGGTAAAATTTTGGAGTCCATTATTAAGGAGACAGTAACAGGACATTTGGATAATCATAATTTAATAGGACAAAGTCAGCATGGTTTTATGAAGGGGAAGTCATGTTTGACAAATTTGCTGGAGTTCTTTGAGGAAGTAACATATAGGGTGGATAAAGGGGAACCAGTGGACGTAGTGTATTTAGACTTCCAAAAGGCATTTGACAAGGTGCCACACAAAAGATTATTGCTTAAGATAAAAAATCACGGGATTGGGGGTAATATTCTGGCATGGATAGAGGATTGGCTATCTAACAAGGCAGAGAGTTGGGATAAATTGTTCATTCTCAGACTGGCAATCAGTAACTAGTGGTGTTCCGCAGGGGTCAGTGCTGGGTCCCCAACACTTTACAATCTATATTAACGATTTGGAGGAGGGGACCGAGTGTAACATATCAAAGTTTGCAGATGATACTAAGATGGGAGGGAAAGTAGTGAGTGAGGAGGACATAAAAAACCTGCAAGGGGACATAGACAGGCTAAGTAAGTGGGCAGAGATTTGGCAGATGGAATACAATACTGGAAAGTGTGAGGTTATGCACTTTGGCAGGAAAAATCGTAGAGCAAGTTATTATCTTAATGGCAAGAAACTGGAAAGTACTGAAGTACAAAGGGATCTGGGGGTCCTGGTGCACGAAACTCAAAAGGTTAGTATGCAGGTGCAGCAAGTGATTAAGAAGGCCAATGGAATGTTGGCTTTCATTGCTAGGGGGATAGAATATAAAAATAGGGAGGTATTGCTTCAGTTGTACAAGGTATTGGTGAGACCGCACCTGGAATACTGCATACAGTTCTGGTGTCCATACTTAAGAAAAGACATACTTGCTCTCGAGTCAGTACAAAGAAGGTTCACTCGGTTAATCCCGGGGATGAGGGGATGGACATATGAGGAGAGGTTGAATAGATTGGGACTCTACTCATTGGAGTTCAGAAGAATGAGAGGCGATCTTATTGAAACATATAAGATTGTGAAGGGGTTGGATCGGGTGGATGCGGGGCGGATGTTCCCGATGATGGGTGAAACTAGAACTAGGGGGCATAGTCTTAGAATAAGGGGCTGCTCTTTCCAAACTGAGATGAGGAGGAGCTACTTCACTCAGAGGGTGGTAGGTCCATGGAATATGCTGCCCCAAAAAGCTGTAGAAGCTACATCATTACATAAATTTAAAACAGAAATAGACAGTTTCCTAGAAGTAAAGGGAATTAAGGGTTACGGGGAGCGGGCAGGAATTTGGACATGCGTCTAGATTCGGGTCGGTCATGGCCCTGTGGGTAGCGGAGCGGGCCCAGGGGCCGTGTAGCCTGATCCTGCTCCTATTTCGTGTATCTAATTCTGTTAGTTTCAGGAGATAGTTCTGTGATAGAGATTGGCGGTTAGGATCAGATCAGTCATGATCTTATTGAATGGCGGAGCAGGCTCGAGGGGCCGATTGGCCTACTCCTGCTCCTATTTCTTATGTCTAGAAAGCTATCTATCTCCTTCTTAAATATATTCAGTGACTTGGCCTCCACAGCCTTCTGTGGTAGAGAATTCCACAGGTTCACCATCCTCTGAGTAAAGAAATTTCCCCTCATCTCAGTCCTAAATGTCCTAAATATCCTGAGACTGTGACCCCTCGTTCTAGACCCCCAGCCAGGGGAAACATCCTCCAGTCTGTCTAGCCCTGTCAGAATTTTATGCGTTTCAATGAGATCCCCTCTCATTCTTCTAAACTCGAGTGAATACAGACCTAGTCGACCCAATCTCTTCTCATACGACAGTGCTGCCATCCCAGGAATCAGTCTGGTGAACCTTCGCTGCACTCCCTCTATGGCAAGTACATCCTTTCTTAGGTAAGGAGAGCAAAACTGCACACAGTACTCCAGGTGTGGTCTCACCAAGGCCCTGTATAACTGCAGTAAGACATCCTTGCTCCTGTACTCAAATCCTCTTGCAATGAAGACCAACATGCCATTTGCCTTCCTAACTGCTTGCTGCACCTGCATGTTTGCTTTCAGTGACTGGTGTACAAGGACACCCGTGTCCCTCTGTACATCAACATTTCCCAATCTATCACTATTTAAATAATACTCTGCCTTTCTGTTTTTCCTACCGAAGTGGATAACTTCATATTTATCCACGTTATACTGCATCTGCTATGTATTTGCCCACTCACTCAACTTGTCTAAATCGCCTTGAAGCCTCTTTGCATCCTCCTCACAACTCACAATCCCACCTAGTTTTGTGTCGTCAGCAAACTTGGAAATATTACATTTGGTTCCCTCATCCAAATCATTGATATATATTGTGAATAGCTGGGGCCCAAGCACTGATCCCTGCGGTATCCCGCTAGTCACCGCCTGCCACCCCGAAAAAGAACCATTTATTCCTACACTCTGTTTCCTGTCTGTTAACCAATTTTCAATCCATGCCAGTATATTACCCCCAATTCCATGTGCTTTACTTTTGCACACTAAACTCTTATGTGGGACTTTATCAAAGGCCTTCTGAAAATCCAAATACACCACATCCACTGGTTTTCCCTTATCTATTCTACCAGTTACATCCTCAAACTACTCCAGTAGGTTTGTCAAACACTATTTCCCTTTCATAAATCCAGGTTGACTTTGTCTAATCCCATTGATATTTTCTAAGTGTCCTGTTATCACATCCTTCATAATAGACTCTAGCATTTTCCCTACTACTGATGTTAGGCTAACCGGTCTGCAGTTCCCTGTTTTCTCTCTCCCTCCTTTTTTAAATAGTAGGATTACATTTGCCACCCTCCAATCTGCAGGAACTGTTCCATAATCTTTAGAATTTTGGAAGATGACAGTTGGTAGCACTCTCGCCTCTGAGTCACAAGGTTGTCAGTTCAAGTCCCAATCCAGAGACTTGAGCACAAAAATCCAGGCTGACACTCCAGTGCAGTACTGAGGCAGTGTCAGAGGTGGCGTCTTTCGGATGAGACATTAAACTGAGGCCCTGTCTGCTCTCTCAGGTGGATGTAAAAGATCCTATAACACTATTTCGAGAAAGAAAGGCTTGCATTTATATAGTGCCTTCATGACCACCAGACGTCTTGAAGTGCTTTACAGCCAATGAAGTACTTTTGAGGTGTAGTCACTGTTGTAATGTGGGAAAGAGCAGGGGAATTATCCCCGGTGTCCTAGCCAATGTTTATCCCTCAATCAACATAACAAAAGGATAATAGTAAAATACTGCGGATGCTGGAAATCTGAAATAACAACAGAAAATGCTGGAAACACTCAGCAGGCCAGGCAGCATCGGTAGAGAGAGAAACGGAGTTAACAAAATGATAGATTATCTGGTCATTATCACATTGCTGTTTGTGGGAGCTTGCTGTCCGCTAATTGACTGCCGCATTTCCTACATTACAACAGTGACTATACTTCAAAAGTACTTAATTGGCTGTAAAGCGCTTCAAGACGACTGGTGGTTATGAAAGGCGCTATATGAATGCACCAGAGACCGCTTCTGGCTGATTGACAGCTGAGAGTCCGCACATGCACACGTGGGACAGCGGTTTGGGCCGAGTCTGGCACAGCGACCCCTCCCGGTCACCAAGGGTAATAACTGCGCATGTCCAGAGGAGACCAAACCCCTCCCCCACACGGGGCTGCGCCAGCGCACTCGGATCCTGTCGGACGGAGTCGGTGCGGGGCATTCCGGGGAAAGGCCTTGGTGTCGGTTACAGAGTCGCGATCGGTGACGCAAAGTGAGTTTTCTCCGCTCCGATTGGGTGGAGAATCACGGGGGGAGGGGTGGATCGGGAGAGAATAAAGAGAAATAGAAAAACCTGAGAGTCCGCGAGGCCCTGGACCGAGCGGCGTCAGTTGGACAGAGCTCGTGATCTCCTCAGGGACACATGACCCGGGCCCACGGCCTGATTGACGGGAGCTTCCGCCCAATAGGGAGGGAGCGGGGCGGGGCTGGAGGAGCGAGCCGGCGGCGGGTCCTCCAGCCAATCGGAGAGCCCGAGGGGCGGGACTAGCGCCGGCTGATTGTCTGATCCGCAGGGCAGTGAGTTTCTCCAGTCCCTTGTTCAGGGCCCGGGGCCAGGGGAGGCTGTGGGCCTTTATTCCCCTTATTGGACTGAAGGCTCTTTGTCTCACAACACACTGGCTCAGGTTTTAATAGAGACTTTTTAAATTCATCAATAAAAGCAGATAAAACCCGTGCTTCTGTGGAACAAACTTTAATATTTTACAGAATCATAGAATGGTTACAGCACAGAAAGAGGCCATTCGGCCCGTCGAGCCCATGCCGGCTCTCTGCAAGACCACTTCAGCTAGTCCCACTCCCCGCCCTTTCCCCGTAACCCTGCACATTTCTTTATTTCAGGTACTTATCCAATTCCCTTTTGAAAGCCGTGATTGAATCTGCCTCCACCACCCTTTCAGGCAGTGCATTCCAGATCCTAACCACTCGCTGCATAAAAAAGTTTTTCCTCATGTCGCCTTTGGTTCTTCTGTCAATCACCTTAAATCTGTGTCCTCTGGTTCTCGACCCTTCTGCCAATGGGAACAGTTTCCCTCTCTCTCTACTCTGTCCAGAACCCTCATGATTTTGAACACCTCTATCAGATCTCACCTCAACCTCCTCTGCTCTAAGGAGAACCACCCCAGCTTCTCCAGTCTATCCATGTAACTGAAGTCCCTCATCTCTTATCCCTGGAACCATTCTTGTAAATCTTTTCTGCACCCTCTCTAAGGCCTTCACATCCTTCATAAAGTGTGGTACCCAGAATTGGACACAATTCCTCGGAGTCCACATCACGGAAGAGAGCATCCTGACGAACTGTATCACAGTGTGGTATGGCAGCTGTAGCTACTATGACCGGAAAACCCTGCAGCGGGTAGTCAAAACTGCCCAACGCATTACCGGCACCCGGCTACCGACCATAGAGCACATATACCAGAAACGCTGTCTACGGAGGTCACGGTCCATCATCAAAGACCCTACCCACCCCAGCCACAGTCTGTTCACCCTCCTGCCATCTGGGAGACGCTACAGATGCATTCGCACCCGAACGACCAGATTTAGGAACAGCTTCTTTCCCAGGGCTGTCATCCTACTGAACTCCACAAATAAACTCTAAAGCCTGCACATCTGCCAATGCACTTTATTATGGTTATGTTTATGTTAATATACTACAAGCCAAATGTATGTTGAATGTTTAAATGTCTTAATCCAAATGTACACTCTCGGGAGCCGCAAGCCTACATTTCGTTGTACTGCACTTGTGCACTAACAATGACAATAAAAGTTGATTTGATTTGAATTCTCCAGTTGAGGCCGAACCAGTGTTTTATGAAGGTTCATCATAACCTCCTTGCTTTTTGACTCTATGCCTCTATTTATAAAGCCCAGGATCCCGTATGCTTTTTTAACCGCTTTCTCAACCTGCCCTGCCACCTTCAACGATTTGTGAACACATACCCCCAGGTCTCTCTGTTCATGCACCCACTTTAGAATTGTACCCTTTAGTTTATGTTGCCTCTCCTCGTTCTTCCTATCAAAATGTATCACTTTGCACTTTTCTGCGTTAAATTTCATCTGCCACGTGTCCGCCCATTCCACCAGCCTGTCTATGTCCTCTTGAAGTCTATCACTATCCTCCTCACTGTTCACTATACTTCCAAGTTTTATGTCATCTGCATATTTTGAAATTGTGCCCTGTACACCAAGTCTAAGTCATTAATATATATCAAGTAAAGCAGTGGTCCTAGTACTGACCCCTGGGGAACACCACTGTGTACCTTCCTCCAGTCCAAAAAACAACCGTTCACCACTACTCTCTGTTTTCTGTCACTTAGCCAATTTCATATCCATGCTGCCATTGTCCCTTTTACTCCATGGGCTTCAACTTTGCTGGCAAGCCTATTATGTGGCACTTGTCAAACACCTTTTGGAAATCCATGTACACCACGTTAACCGCATTACCCTCATCAACCCTCTCTGTTATCTCATCAAAAAACTCAATCAGAATCAGAGCGGCTGGGCCCGGCGGACGTGCGGCCAGGGCCCCGGCACCAGGAAACCCAGGGTTTCTTCAGACGGTTCCACCGAGTCTGACTTGGGGCAAAGGACAGGAGCCAGGCTCCCAGAATGGCCCGTGGCCCCGGGGAGCATGCGCACTCTCAGCGGGGAAATCAGCGCCTTGGATAGAGTGGTTTCTGGGGCGCGGGGAATTGTGGGTGCTGCGGCCGCCATTAGTCAGTGGCTGTGGGGAAGAGTTTTATTGCAGGCTGACGGAAGGTAGGTCCCTGGCCGCCTGTGTAGGTCTTTTTGTTCCTTCAGTTTGAGCTGGAGTGGAGATGGAGGAGAAGCTGCTGGGTTTAACCCCCCCAGTACTTCTGAGCCCAGGAGGACCCAACAATTTCCAATGTGGGACTGTCAAGGGAGGTGGATTCTGGGGGAGATTAGGTTGTTACACAGACACTGTCCCTACAATGTAAAAAAGTATTGTTTTAGGAACAAGTATTTCTGTAAAGGCTTTTAATCTGTTTTACATACAGATTTTTAAAATTAATTCTTGGGATATGGGCATCACTAACAAGGCCAGCACATATTGCCAATCCCCAGTGTCCTGTTGAGAAGGTGATGGTGGGCCTTCTTCTTGAACGCTGCAGTCCGTGTGGTGAAGGTACTCCCACAATGCCAGGAGTTAACAGATTTTGACTCAGCAACGAACGGTGATATTTGTCCAAGTCAGGATGGTGAGTGACTGGGAGGGGAACTCGGTGGTGATTGTGTTCCCATGCACCTGCTTCCCTTGTCCTTCTATGAGCTGGAGGTCGCAGGTTTGGGAGGTTTTGTCAAAGTTGTTGTCGAGCTGCAGATGTATAAAGTCTCTCTCCTTCGACCCCTCGCCCTCCCACATCTCTGTCTCTCTCTCTCTCTCTCTCCTCCCATAGAGGCCAGAGTCGTGTGTCGGCCCAGACCAGGTGGTGGATTCCCTTCCCTGAAGGACATCAATGAACCAGTTGGGTTTTTACGACAATCCGGCAGCTTTCATGGTCACTTTTTTCTGGTGCCGGCCCCACAAATGACCAGATTAATTCAGCTCAATTTCATAACTTGCCTTTGTGGTTTTTGTGGGTTCTCTCTCACACTCCCATTTTCCTGTTTTAAATTCGTTTTATAGGGCATTAGAAAGGGAGGATTTGAAGATGGGAAACTCAAACAAAACATCACATCAAGATCTGACAGAGTCACTTGATTAATCGGGACCTGAATATCATCAGCCTTTGAACATGGAAACAAAAAGCACCATTCACAGTGGAGAGAAAATGTACACATGCTCTGTGTGTGGACAAAGCTTCCACCGATCATCCAACCTGGAAAGACACAAGCGCAGTCACACTGGGGAGAGGCCATTCCCCTGCTCTGAGTGTGGGAAGGGATTCACTAAATCATCCCACCTCCTGACACACCAGCGAGTTCACACTGGGGAGAGGCCGTTCACCTGCTCCATGTGTGGGAAGGGATTCGCTCAGTCATCCACCCTGCTGGCACACCACATTCACACTGGGGAGAGGCCGTTCACTTGCTCTGAGTGTGGGATGGGATTCACTCAGTCATCCAATCTGCTGAATCACCAGCGAGTTCACACCGAGACCTTTTAAATGCCCGGACTGTGGGAAGTGCTATAAAAGTTCCAGGGAACTGACGTGCCATCGACATGTTCACACTGATGAGAGGCCGTTCAAATGCTCACACTGTGGCACTGGGTTCAGGCGATCATCTGAACTCGCGATACACCAGCGCACTCATTCTGGGGAGAGGCCGTTCACCTGCTCCGTCTGTGGGAAGGGATTCACTCAGTCATCCTACCTTCTGATACACCAGAGAGTTCACACTGGGGAGAGGCCTTTCACCTGCTGTGTGTGTGGGAAGAGATTCACTCTGTCATCCACCCTGCTGACACACCAGCGAGTTCACACTGGGGAGAGACCATTCACCTGCTCCGTGTGTGGGAAGGGATTCACTCGGTCCTCCCACATGCTGAGACACCAGCAAGTTCACAAGTGACTGCAGGAGTTGGATTCTGCTGTTATTGCTGCTGTTACTCACATCCAGGACTGAACCATGTTCATTCTGACAGTTGGAGTTTGTTTCTGCTGATGTTAATAATTCCTTTAACTGGGCTGGAGTTTAATATTCTGGATATATGTCAAATATATTAGCGTTGCTTTCAAAACATTGTTGTAGATGTTTGTCTTTCCCACCTGAGTGTTTAGCATCACCTGGCTGGAGCTCAGAAAGGACAATCTGGGGGAGGATCATAAGGTGGGAACAGAACTTCAGCCTGGACACAGTCCTTCAGGGCCACACTGAGAGGGGCAAACGGCACTTTGGTCTTTCTCGTCTCTCTTCACTGACAGCAAAGTCGCCGTGCGGGTTTATCTTGAAGCGTGTAAGAAATGTGTCCCAGCTGCTCCCTTCCATGGCTCAGAGCTCCTAGACACGGAACAGAAGGCTCCTTTACAACTGTGTTTAGAGTCAGGAAGAACAACGGTGAATGCTGGGAACGTGCTGTCAAATCAGAGATTGGTGTCAAACTGTGATCTGTTCCTGACTGAAAGTGAAACGGCAGGTTTAAGTTTCCAGTCTAAAAATTACAGTGGTAATTATTCCACAAAGATTTAACATGTTTGTGTGACAGTCCTGACTCTAACGTTTTAATGCAGATGTTAACTCATTTAAAATAAACCCATATAAAATAAATTGGTTAAAGTCTGCATTAAAATAGCAGAGGGAGGAGTTCACAGGAGCCTGTTAACTGCTGGTACAATTATACAACAGACATTTGATCTCCAGATAAAGAAGGACCTGCAGCGTGTTTCCAGGAATTCCCTGTTTTATTGATGTGTGCGTGTTAGACACCAGTATAACTAAAAATACACGACCCGGAACATCCACGGGGAACCCAGTTCAGATCAAGGTGAGTTCAGTTTATAGGAGAATAGGGACAAATATCACCCACAATTGAGGGAGACAAAAGCAGCCATTAGAGAAGCTCAGAGATCTTTTGGAAGATGGTGCTCAATTGTGGAAATAATAGTAAAAGCTTTTCCAGCTATGTCAGGAGTCAGAAGACATAGTTACACAGAGTTACATAGAATTACAGAGTCTACAGCACAGGAACAGGCCATTCGGCCCAACTGGTCAATGCTGGTGTTTCTGCTCCACACGAGTCTCCTCCCACCACTCTTCATCTAACCCTATTAGCATATCCTTCTATTCCTTTCTCCCTCATGGGCTTATCTACCTTCCCCATGAATGTATCTGTGCTATTTGCCTCAACTACTCCTTGTGGTAGCACGTTCCACATTCTTATCTCTCTTTGGGTAAAGAAGTTTCCCCTGAATTCCCCATTGGATTTATTAGAGACTGTGTTATATTTATGACCTGTAGTTTTGGACTCCCCCACAAGTGGAAACATTTTCTCCAGGTCCACCCGATATAACCTTTTCATAATCTTAAAGACCGCGATCAGGTCACCCATCGGCCTTCTCTTTATTCTAGAGAAAAGAGCCCCAGCCTGTTCAGCCTTTCCTGATAAGTATATCATCTCAGTTCTGGGATCATCCCTGCATATGCTTTTTCCACCTTCTCCAGTGCCTCTATCTCATTTTTATAATCTGGAGACCAGAACTGTTCACAGTACGCCAAGTGTAGTCTAACCAAGGTTCTATACAAGTTTAATGTAATTGCACTGCTTTTCAATTTGATCCCTCGACAAATGAGCCCCAGTCCATTGTTTGCTCCTGTTATGGCCTCATTAACCTGCGTCACTACTTTTAGTGATTTGTGTATCTGGACCCCGAGATCCCTTTGCTCTTCTACCCCATTTAGATTCTTATGTTACAAGTAGTGTGTGGCCTTATTATTCCTACCAAAATGCACCACCTCACACTTAGCTATATTGAAATTTATTTACAAATTACCCTCCCATTCTGCTAGCTTATTAATGTCTTCTTGCATTTTCTCGCAGTCTTCCTCAGTATTAACTATACCCCCCAATTTGGTGTCAGAGACAAATTTTGAAATTATACTTCTGATTCCCAAGTCCAAATCCTTTATGTAAATTGTGAACAACAGTGGTCCCAGCACTGATCCCTGTGGAACACCACTTCCCACCTTTTGCCAGTCGGAGTAGCCACTCCTAACCCCTGCTCTCTGTTTTGTAACCAGCTTGCTATCCATACCAGGATGTACAATCTATAAGATGACCAAGGTGTGGAGTTTGTTTGGTCTGTAAATCCTCCCCTTCTAATCCCCTGTAAAAAGAGTTTACAAAAGTCATCACTGGAAGTCCAGGATAGAAACTCAGAACAGACAATTGGCATTTATATGGATCATTACTCTCTCCTGTTCCTCTGAAACTAAATCCCAGTCCCACACACTCTCCCTCATCCCTGTGCTGAAATCCAAACCCATCGCACCATTTCCAAACTGTCCCACTATTCTGGATGGGTTCAGTTCCACACCCACTGGTGTAGGGATACAGATATTCCAGTGATTTCGTGGAACTGGACATTAGACAGTCAAAGAAAGACACACTGCTCTGGACTTTAGTTAATCAAGTTACCTTTAATCATTTAACAGTTCACACAAGCATCAAGCAACAGATAAATGTGAAGACCAAGTGTAGGGTTCTCAAAATTCCCACATTCCCCAAAGTTATTAATAAAGGGACCCTGAAGGACAAGTTATTAATAAGCGTACCCTAAAGGAAATGGCTTCTGGACCTTGTGGCAGAAACCTGCAAGATTGAAAGCAGGACCCTGCAAAGCAGCAGGTCAAGTTCAAAAAGGCTTTGAAAAACCTGACATGCCTGGGCCTGTGGGAGACTTGTTATTTTTGAAGCCAGACAACTAGATAATACAGAATACGCATACTTCATTTTGAAACAAATCAACTCAGGAAAGACTTAATCTCGAACCCATCAAACCTTTGCATAAATAATCGCTTACAGTTTAAACTGGCTACCAAGCCAGGAAGATACCGATTCACATTATGCATAACAAACACCGAGACATTAAAGACCATTTAGCAACGGGGCAACCACCCAAAAAGCAGTTAAGGTGAACGACTATAATCACCTTAGACGAGCCTGCCAAAAATTAGACAAAGAACTAGCCCTGATTTGGCGCGCAGATAACAACTTCCAAAAGAGTATAATTGTAGGCCCACCAGTAGCCAAGGAAAAGCAGATGAAAGCAGGCAAAAGGGGAGATGAACTGCTACGGAGACGAGCAAGCAGAGAAGGGCAGTGTGGTAAAGCATTGGGGACAAGCAGGCACACGCTCAAGTCCAGGTTACTCGAAACGCAAAGAAGCAGACCGGAAGGCTCACGGAACATCGCGGCGAGGGGGGCACGGTGGGGCAGACTCGACCGAAGGCGACTAGGCCGCAACTGCAGCCTTACACGAGGAATGACCACGAGCACCACGGTAACAAAGGGCCGGGTAAAC
Organism: Somniosus microcephalus; assembly: GCF_052327205.1. Lineage (NCBI taxonomy): Eukaryota > Metazoa > Chordata > Chondrichthyes > Squaliformes > Somniosidae > Somniosus > Somniosus microcephalus. Next base: position 31,364,678 of record NC_140990.1, on the reverse strand, counting down.
CATACCTTCAGATCATTACCACTGCACAGGTAGTGATCTAGGCCACCGCGACCGAGCTGACACCGAAGACTGCCAACCGAACCCCAACTGCAACAAAACCTCGACGACCAGACCACCACTAGAAGAACAAAACCCGAAGTTTTCCACTCTACAAGATAAAGTACCCAACAAAGACTTTACTCCCTATCTCTAATGGAGAAAAGAGGGTACTTTACTCAGACAAATCCACCACCGCGCCCTGGGACCATGTGGCAACGGCAGGCCCCAAAGAGCGAACCCCAAAACCGCAACCGGCTTAATCGACAGGATTCGACCTGTCAAGAAACCCTTATTGGTGAGCATAATCCCTGGCCCCTTATAGCACAATTTAGTTAGATATTGGGGGTGGGACAAGGATAGGGGGATTATTAATGTGATGTTTCCCTCGTTGTGCTGTGTGTTCCCCGTTCTTAATTAAGTGTACATTTATATGCCTGTAACTATTCCAGTAATTTTCAGTGTTGTAATTTTATTGTGCCTTTAATAAAATATGGTTTTCTTGCACCAAACCAGTTGTCTACTCCAATTTGTATCGCAGCCTGTACCTAAGTCCGGAGTCTAGAACCACAGGGGTGTGGGAGCGATTCGAACCACTCAAAAGCAGTCAGGGGCAAGCTGACTGCGTACACCAAAACCCCTACACAAGGATTTCAGCGTTAAGGTGGGAGAGCGATCAGCTCTTGTTGCACTGGAGGTTCTGCTTCTGTTTGGATGACTTCTTCCAGGCGAAGCTTCTTCCGCCATCATCAACTGGTCATGGAGCAATGGGCGGCCTTAAAAGAGGTGGTGGTTCGGGTACAGTTTTGGTTCAAGGGGGAAAGGGAGAGCAACCAAAGCCAGAGCTCCCTGAATGAGGAAGGAGTTAGAGAGTCGGATGAAGCAGAAAAAGGGGCGTATAACAGATGTCAGCTTGACAATACAAGGGAGAATCAGGCTGAATATAAAAAGTACAGAGGACAAGTGAAAAAGAAAATAAGAGGGCCAATGAGACAGTATGAGAATAGATTAGCAGCTAACATAAAAGGGAATCCAAAGGTCTTCTACAGGCATATTAACAGTAAAATAGTAGTCAGAGGAATGGTGGGGCTGATTAGGGACCAAAATGGAGATCTGTTGGTAGAGGCAGAAGGCATAGCTGAGGTACTAAATGAGTACGATAGCAAAATACTGCAGATGCTGGAAATCCGAAATAACAACAGAAATTGCTGGAAAAACTCAGCAGGTCAGGCAACATCCGTGGAGAGAAATTTGAGTTGACGTTTCGGGTCGAAACCCTTCTTCAAAACTGGAAAGAAAAGAAAATAGATCGAAGGCAGGGCTGCGATCGAACAAAAGAAGTAAAAGAGACAATAAAAGGTATTCGAAACCAGACGAGATGGTAATAGGCCTGCCTATCCTGCCAGTACACTTCACACCTAATCTCAGCTGTCTTTTGTCTCCACTGGCCTATTACCATCTCGTCTGGATTCGAATACCTTTTATTGTCTCTTTTACTTCTTTTGTTCGATCGCAGCCCTGCCTTCGATCTATTTTCTTTTCCTTCCACTTTTGAAGAAGGGTTTCGACCCGAAACGTCAACTCAAATTTCTCTCCACGGATGTTGCCTGACCTGCTGAGTTTTTCCAGCATTCTCTGTTGTTATACTAAATGAGTACTTTGTATCGGTGTTTACCAAGGAAAAGGACTTTGCCAAAGCTACGGTAAACAAGGAGGTTGCTGGGATACAGGATGAGATAAAAACAGATAAAGAGGATGTACTAGAAAGACTGGCGGCTCTTAAAGTGGAAAAGTCACTGTCCGGATGGGATGCAGTCGAGGTAGCTGAGGGAAGGGTAGAAATTGCAGAGGAGCTGGTCAAAATCTTCCAATCCTCCTTAGATACAGGGGTGGTGCCAGAGGACTGGAGGACTGAAAATGGTGCACCCTCGTTCATAAAAGGGGAGAAGGATAAATCTGGCAATGACAGGCCAGTCAGTTTAACACTGGTGGTGGAGAAGGATAAATCTGGTGATTACAGGCCAGTCAGTTTAACATTGGTGGTGGAGAAGGGTAAATCTGGCGATTACAGGACAGTCAGTTTAATATTGGTGGTGGAGAAGGATAAATCTGGTGATTACAGGCCAGTCAGTTTAATATTGGTGGTGGAGAAGGATAAATCTGGCAATCACAGGCCAGTCAGTTTAACATTGGTGGTGGAGAAGGATAAATCTGGCGATTACAGGCCAGTCAGTTTAACATTGGTGGTGGAGAAGGATAAATCTGGCAATCACAGGCCAGTCAGTTTAACATTGCTGGTGGAGAAGGATAAATCTGGCAATCACAGGCCAGTCAGTTTAACATTGGTGGTGGAGAAGGATAAATCTGGCGATTACAGGCCAGTCAGTTTAACATTGGTGGTGGAGAAGGATAAATCTGGCGATTACAGGCCAGTCAGTTTAACATTGGTGGTGGAGAAGGATAAATCTGGTGATTACAGGCCAGTCAGTTTAACATTGGTGGTGGAGAAGGATAAATCTGGCGATTACAGGCCAGTCAGTTTAACATTGGTGGTGGAGAACGATAAATCTGGCAATCACAGGCCAGTCAGTTTAACATTGGTGGTGGAGAAGGATAAATCTGGTGATTACAGGCCAGTCAGTTTAACATTGGTGGTGGAGAAGGATAAATCTGGCAATCACAGGCCAGTCAGTTTAACATTGGTGGTGGAGAAGGATAAATCTGGCAATCACAGGCCAGTCAGTTTAACATTGGTGGTGGAGAAGGATAAATCTGGCAATTACAGGCCAGTCAGTTTAACATTGGTGGTGGAGAAGGATAAATCTGGCAATTACAGGCCAGTCAGTTTAATATTGGTGGTGGAGAAGGGTAAATCTGGTGATTACAGGCCAGTCAGTTTAACATTGCTGGTGGAGAAGGATAAATCTGGTGATTACAGGCCAGTCAGTTTAACATTGGTGGTGGAGAAGGATAAATTTGGCAATTACAGGCCAGTCAGTTTAACATTGGTGGTGGAGAAGGATAAATCTGGTAATTACAGGCCAGTCAGTTTAACATTGGTGGTGGAGAAGGATAAATCTGGCGATTACAGGCCAGTTAGTTCAACATGGGTGGTGGAGAAGGATAAATCTGGCAATTACAGGCCAGTCAGTTTAACATTGGTGGTGCAGAAGGATAAATCTGGTGATTACAGGCCAGTCAGTTTAACATTGGTGGTGGAGAAGGATAAATCTGGTGATTACAGGCCAGTCAGTTTAATATTGGTGGTGGAGAAGGATAAATCTGGCAATCACAGGCCAGTCAGTTTAACATTGGTGGTGGAGAAGGATAAATCTGGCGATTACAGGCCAGTCAGTTTAACATTGGTGGTGGAGAAGGATAAATCTGGCAATCACAGGCCAGTCAGTTTAACATTGCTGGTGGAGAAGGATAAATCTGGCAATTACAGGCCAGTCAGTTTAACATTGGTGGTGGAGAAGGATAAATCTGGCGATTACAGGCCAGTCAGTTTAACATTGGTGGTGGAGAAGGATAAATCTGGCGATTACAGGCCAGTCAGTTTAACATTGGTGGTGGAGAAGGATAAATCTGGTGATTACAGGCCAGTCAGTTTAACATTGGTGGTGGAGAAGGATAAATCTGGCGATTACAGGCCAGTCAGTTTAATATTGGTGGTGGAGAAGGATAAATCTGGCAATCACAGGCCAGTCAGTTTAACATTGGTGGTGGAGAAGGATAAATCTGGTGATTACAGGCCAGTCAGTTTAACATTGGTTGTGGAGAAGGATAAATCTGGCAATTACAGGCCAGTCAGTTTAACATTGGTGGTGGAGAAGGATAAATCTGGTGATTACAGGCCAGTCAGTTTAACATTGGTGGTGGAGAAGGATAAATCTGGCAATCACAGGCCAGTCAGTTTAACATTGGTGGTGGAGAAGGATAAATCTGGCAATCACAGGCCAGTCAGTTTAACATTGGTGGTGGAGAAGGATAAATCTGGCAATTACAGGCCAGTCAGTTTAACATTGGTGGTGGAGAAGGATAAATCTGGCAATTACAGGCCAGTCAGTTTAATATTGGTGGTGGAGAAGGGTAAATCTGGTGATTACAGGCCAGTCAGTTTAACATTGCTGGTGGAGAAGGATAAATCTGGTGATTACAGGCCAGTCAGTTTAACATTGGTGGTGGAGAAGGATAAATTTGGCAATTACAGGCCAGTCAGTTTAACATTGGTGGTGGAGAAGGATAAATCTGGTAATTACAGGCCAGTCAGTTTAACATTGGTGGTGGAGAAGGATAAATCTGGCGATTACAGGCCAGTTAGTTTAACATGGGTGGTGGAGAAGGATAAATCTGGCAATTACAGGCCAGTCAGTTTAACATTGGTGGTGCAGAAGGATAAATCTGGCGATTGCAGGCCAGTCAGTTTAACATTGGTGGTGGAGAAGGATAAATCTGGTGATTACAGGCCAGTCAGTTTAACATTGGTGGTGGAGAAGGATAAATCTGTCAGTTACAGGCCAGTCAGTTTAACATTGGTGGTGGAGAAGGATAAATCTGGTGATTACACGCTCGTCAGTTTAACATTGGTGGTGGAGAAGGATAAATCTGGCGATTACAGGCCAGTCAGTTTAACATTGGTGGTGGAGAAGGATAAATCTGGCAATTACAGGCCAGTCAGTTTAACATTGGTGGTGGAGAACGATAAATCTGGTGATTACAGGCCAGTCAGTTTAACATTGGTGGTGGAGAAGGATAAATCTGGCAATTACAGGCCAGTCAGTTTAACATTGGTGGTGGAGAAGGATAAATCTGGCGATTACAGGCCAGTCAGTTTAACATTGGTGGTGAAGAAGGATAAATCTGGCAATTACAGGCCAGTCAGTTTAACATTGGTGGTGGAGAACGATAAATCTGGTGATTACAGGCCAGTCAGTTTAACATTGGTGGTGGAGAAGGATAAATCTGGTGATTACAGGCCAGTCAGTTTAACATTGGTGGTGGAGAAGGATAAATCTGGCGATTACAGGCCAGTCAGTTTAACATTGGTGGTGGAGAAGGATAAATCTGGTGATTACAGGCCAGTCAGTTTAACATTGGTGGTGGAGAAGGAGAAATCTGGTGATTACAGGCCAGTCAGTTTAACATTGGTGGTGGAGAAGGATAAATCTGACAAATACAGGCCAGTCAGTTTAACATTGGTGGTGGAGAAGGATAAATCTGACAATTACAGTCCAGTCAGTTTAACATTGGTGGTGGAGAAGGATAAATCTGGTGATTACAGGCCAGTCAGTTTAACATTGGTTGTGGAGAAGGATAAATCTGGCAATTACAGGCCAGTCAGTTTAACATTGGTGGTGGAGAAGGATAAATCTGGTGATTACAGGCCAGTCAGTTTAACATTGGTGGTGGAGAAGGATAAATCTGGCAATCACAGGCCAGTCAGTTTAACATTGGTGGTGGAGAAGGATAAATCTGGCGATTACAGGCCAGTCAGTTTAACATTGGTGGTGGAGAAGGATAAATCTGGCAATTACAGGCCAGTCAGTTTAACATTGGTGGTGGAGAAGGATAAATCTGGCGATTACAGGCCAGTCAGTTTAACATTGGTGGTGGAGAAGGATAAATCTGGCAATCACAGGCCAGTCAGTTTAACATTGGTGGTGGAGAAGGATAAATCTGGCAATTACAGGCCAGTCAGTTTAACATTGGTGGTGGAGAAGGATAAATCTGGCAATTACAGGCCAGTCAGTTTAATATTGGTGGTGGAGAAGGGTAAATCTGGTGATTACAGGCCAGTCAGTTTAACATTGCTGGTGGAGAAGGATAAATCTGGTGATTACAGGCCAGTCAGTTTAACATTGGTGGTGGAGAAGGATAAATTTGGCAATTACAGGCCAGTCAGTTTAACATTGGTGGTGGAGAAGGATAAATCTGGTAATTACAGGCCAGTCAGTTTAACATTGGTGGTGGAGAAGGATAAATCTGGCGATTACAGGCCAGTTAGTTTCACATGGGTGGTGGAGAAGGATAAATCTGGCAATTACAGGCCAGTCAGTTTAACATTGGTGGTGCAGAAGGATAAATCTGGTGATTACAGGCCAGTCAGTTTAACATTGGTGGTGGAGAAGGATAAATCTGGCAATTACAGGCCAGTCAGTTTAACATTGGTGGTGGAGAAGGATAAATCTGGTGATTACAGGCCAGTCAGTTTAACATTGGTGGTGGAGAAGGATAAATCTGGCGATTACAGGCCAGTCAGTTTAACATTGGTGGTGGAGAAGGATAAATCTGGCGATTGCAGGCCAGTCAGTTTAACATTGGTGGTGGAGAAGGATAAATCTGGTGATTACAGGCCAGTCAGTTTAACATTGGTGGTGGAGAAGGATAAATCTGTCAGTTACAGGCCAGTCAGTTTAACATTGGTGGTGGAGAAGGATAAATCTGGTGATTACACGCTCGTCAGTTTAACATTGGTGGTGGAGAAGGATAAATCTGGCGATTACAGGCCAGTCAGTTTAACATTGGTGGTGGAGAAGGATAAATCTGGCAATTACAGGCCAGTCAGTTTAACATTGGTGGTGGAGAACGATAAATCTGGTGATTACAGGCCAGTCAGTTTAACATTGGTGGTGGAGAAGGATAAATCTGGCAATTACAGGCCAGTCAGTTTAACATTGGTGGTGGAGAAGGATAAATCTGGTGATTACAGGCCAGTCAGTTTAACATTGGTGGTGGAGAAGGATAAATCTGGCGATTACAGGCCAGTCAGTTTAACATTGGTGGTGGAGAAGGATAAATCTGGCGATTACAGGCCAGTCAGTTTAACATTGGTGGTGGAGAAGGATAAATCTGGTGATTACAGGCCAGTCAGTTTAACATTGGTGGTGGAGAAGGATAAATCTGGTGATTACAGGCCAGTCAGTTTAACATTGGTGGTGGAGAAGGATAAATCTGGCGATTACAGGCCAGTCAGTTTAACATTGGTGGTGGAGAAGGATAAATCTGGCGATTACAGGCCAGTCAGTTTAACATTGGTGGTGGAGAAGGATAAATCTGGCGATTACAGGCCAGTCAGTTTAACATTGGTGGTGGAGAAGGATAAATCTGGTGATTACAGGCCAGTCAGTTTAACATTGGTGGTGGAGAAGGATAAATCTGGCGATTACAGGCCAGTCAGTTTAATATTGGTGGTGGAGAAGGATAAATCTGGCAATCACAGGCCAGTCAGTTTAACATTGGTGGTGGAGAAGGATAAATCTGGTGATTACAGGCCAGTCAGTTTAACATTGGTTGTGGAGAAGGATAAATCTGGCAATTACAGGCCAGTCAGTTTAACATTGGTGGTGGAGAAGGATAAATCTGGTGATTACAGGCCAGTCAGTTTAACATTGGTGGTGGAGAAGGATAAATCTGGCAATCACAGGCCAGTCAGTTTAACATTGGTGGTGGAGAAGGATAAATCTGGCAATCACAGGCCAGTCAGTTTAACATTGGTGGTGGAGAAGGATAAATCTGGCAATTACAGGCCAGTCAGTTTAACATTGGTGGTGGAGAAGGATAAATCTGGCAATTACAGGCCAGTCAGTTTAATATTGGTGGTGGAGAAGGGTAAATCTGGTGATTACAGGCCAGTCAGTTTAACATTGCTGGTGGAGAAGGATAAATCTGGTGATTACAGGCCAGTCAGTTTAACATTGGTGGTGGAGAAGGATAAATTTGGCAATTACAGGCCAGTCAGTTTAACATTGGTGGTGGAGAAGGATAAATCTGGTAATTACAGGCCAGTCAGTTTAACATTGGTGGTGGAGAAGGATAAATCTGGCGATTACAGGCCAGTTAGTTTAACATGGGTGGTGGAGAAGGATAAATCTGGCAATTACAGGCCAGTCAGTTTAACATTGGTGGTGCAGAAGGATAAATCTGGCGATTGCAGGCCAGTCAGTTTAACATTGGTGGTGGAGAAGGATAAATCTGGTGATTACAGGCCAGTCAGTTTAACATTGGTGGTGGAGAAGGATAAATCTGTCAGTTACAGGCCAGTCAGTTTAACATTGGTGGTGGAGAAGGATAAATCTGGTGATTACACGCTCGTCAGTTTAACATTGGTGGTGGAGAAGGATAAATCTGGCGATTACAGGCCAGTCAGTTTAACATTGGTGGTGGAGAAGGATAAATCTGGCAATTACAGGCCAGTCAGTTTAACATTGGTGGTGGAGAACGATAAATCTGGTGATTACAGGCCAGTCAGTTTAACATTGGTGGTGGAGAAGGATAAATCTGGCAATTACAGGCCAGTCAGTTTAACATTGGTGGTGGAGAAGGATAAATCTGGCGATTACAGGCCAGTCAGTTTAACATTGGTGGTGAAGAAGGATAAATCTGGCAATTACAGGCCAGTCAGTTTAACATTGGTGGTGGAGAACGATAAATCTGGTGATTACAGGCCAGTCAGTTTAACATTGGTGGTGGAGAAGGATAAATCTGGTGATTACAGGCCAGTCAGTTTAACATTGGTGGTGGAGAAGGATAAATCTGGCGATTACAGGCCAGTCAGTTTAACATTGGTGGTGGAGAAGGATAAATCTGGTGATTACAGGCCAGTCAGTTTAACATTGGTGGTGGAGAAGGAGAAATCTGGTGATTACAGGCCAGTCAGTTTAACATTGGTGGTGGAGAAGGATAAATCTGACAAATACAGGCCAGTCAGTTTAACATTGGTGGTGGAGAAGGATAAATCTGACAATTACAGTCCAGTCAGTTTAACATTGGTGGTGGAGAAGGATAAATCTGGTGATTACAGGCCAGTCAGTTTAACATTGGTTGTGGAGAAGGATAAATCTGGCAATTACAGGCCAGTCAGTTTAACATTGGTGGTGGAGAAGGATAAATCTGGTGATTACAGGCCAGTCAGTTTAACATTGGTGGTGGAGAAGGATAAATCTGGCAATCACAGGCCAGTCAGTTTAACATTGGTGGTGGAGAAGGATAAATCTGGCGATTACAGGCCAGTCAGTTTAACATTGGTGGTGGAGAAGGATAAATCTGGCAATTACAGGCCAGTCAGTTTAACATTGGTGGTGGAGAAGGATAAATCTGGCGATTACAGGCCAGTCAGTTTAACATTGGTGGTGGAGAAGGATAAATCTGGCAATCACAGGCCAGTCAGTTTAACATTGGTGGTGGAGAAGGATAAATCTGGCAATTACAGGCCAGTCAGTTTAACATTGGTGGTGGAGAAGGATAAATCTGGCAATTACAGGCCAGTCAGTTTAATATTGGTGGTGGAGAAGGGTAAATCTGGTGATTACAGGCCAGTCAGTTTAACATTGCTGGTGGAGAAGGATAAATCTGGTGATTACAGGCCAGTCAGTTTAACATTGGTGGTGGAGAAGGATAAATTTGGCAATTACAGGCCAGTCAGTTTAACATTGGTGGTGGAGAAGGATAAATCTGGTAATTACAGGCCAGTCAGTTTAACATTGGTGGTGGAGAAGGATAAATCTGGCGATTACAGGCCAGTTAGTTTCACATGGGTGGTGGAGAAGGATAAATCTGGCAATTACAGGCCAGTCAGTTTAACATTGGTGGTGCAGAAGGATAAATCTGGTGATTGCAGGCCAGTCAGTTTAACATTGGTGGTGGAGAAGGATAAATCTGGCAATTACAGGCCAGTCAGTTTAACATTGGTGGTGGAGAAGGATAAATCTGGTGATTACAGGCCAGTCAGTTTAACATTGGTGGTGGAGAAGGATAAATCTGGCGATTACAGGCCAGTCAGTTTAACATTGGTGGTGGAGAAGGATAAATCTGGCGATTGCAGGCCAGTCAGTTTAACATTGGTGGTGGAGAAGGATAAATCTGGTGATTACAGGCCAGTCAGTTTAACATTGGTGGTGGAGAAGGATAAATCTGTCAGTTACAGGCCAGTCAGTTTAACATTGGTGGTGGAGAAGGATAAATCTGGTGATTACACGCTCGTCAGTTTAACATTGGTGGTGGAGAAGGATAAATCTGGCGATTACAGGCCAGTCAGTTTAACATTGGTGGTGGAGAAGGATAAATCTGGCAATTACAGGCCAGTCAGTTTAACATTGGTGGTGGAGAACGATAAATCTGGTGATTACAGGCCAGTCAGTTTAACATTGGTGGTGGAGAAGGATAAATCTGGCAATTACAGGCCAGTCAGTTTAACATTGGTGGTGGAGAAGGATAAATCTGGTGATTACAGGCCAGTCAGTTTAACATTGGTGGTGGAGAAGGATAAATCTGGCGATTACAGGCCAGTCAGTTTAACATTGGTGGTGGAGAAGGATAAATCTGGCGATTACAGGCCAGTCAGTTTAACATTGGTGGTGGAGAAGGATAAATCTGGCGATTACAGGCCAGTCAGTTTAACATTGGTGGTGGAGAAGGATAAATCTGGTGATTACAGGCCAGTCAGTTTAACATTGGTGGTGGAGAAGGATAAATCTGGCGATTACAGGCCAGTCAGTTTAACATTGGTGGTGGAGAAGGATAAATCTGGCGATTACAGGCCAGTCAGTTTAACATTGGTGGTGGAGAAGGATAAATCTGGCGATTACAGGCCAGTCAGTTTAACATTGGTGGTGGAGAAGGATAAATCTGGTGATTACAGGCCAGTCAGTTTAACATTGGTGGTGGAGAAGGATAAATCTGGCAATTACAGGCCAGTCAGTTTAACATTGGTGGTGGAGAACGATAAATCTGGTGATTACATGCCAGTCAGTTTAACATTGGTGGTGGAGAAGGATAAATCTGGTGATTACAGGCCAGTCAGTTTAACATTGGTGGTGGAGAAGGATAAATCTGGCGATTACAGGCCAGTCAGTTTAACATTGGTGGTGGAGAAGGATAAATCTGGCGATTACAGGCCAGTCAGTTTAACATTGGTGGTGGAGAAGGATAAATCTGGCGATTACAGGCCAGTCAGTTTAACATTGGTGGTGGAGAAGGATAAATCTGGCGATTACAGGCCAGTCAGTTTAACATTGGTGGTGGAGAAGGATAAATCTGGCGATTACAGGCCAGTCAGTTTAACATTGGTGGTGGAGAAGGAGAAATCTGGTGATTACAGGCCAGTCAGTTTAACATTGGTGGTGGAGAAGGATAAATCTGACAAATACAGGCCAGTCAGTTTAACATTGGTGGTGGAGAAGGATAAATCTGACAATTACAGTCCAGTCAGTTTAACATTGGTGGTGGAGAAGGATAAATCTGTCAGTTAGAAGCCAGTCAGTTTAACATTGGTGGTGGAGAAGGATAAATCTGGTGATTACAGGCCAGTCAGTTTAACATTGGTGGTGGAGAAGGATAAATCTGGCAATTACAGGCCAGTCAGTTTAACACTGGTGGTGGAGAAGGATAAATCTGACAATTACAGGCCAGTCAGTTTAACATTGGTGGTGGAGAAGGATAAATCTGGTGATTACAGGCCAGTCAGTTTAACATTGGTGGTGGAGAATCTTTTAGAAACAATAATCCAGGAGAAAACTAACAGCCACTTGGATAAGTCTGGACTAATAAAGGAGAGCCAGCACGGATTTGTTACAGGCAAATCGTGTTTGATGGTGTTGACTGAGTTTTTTGATGAGGTAATGGAGGGTGAAGGTGTAAAACGGGCAGGAAGTTCAATCCCGTCAGGTGGGGGAGGTTCAAATTACCCCCAGCATATCTGAACTAGAAGGACAACTGCTAAAAATGGCCAAAAGGACAATAAAATAACGATGGAATCAGCCTGAGCAGTTCCGCAGCAACACAAATCCCCAAATGGGAAGCTTTCTGCTTTTTAACCTCGTACACTATTTATCTACAAAGTACATCTCTAATTATCATCAACAGCAAGCTGCAATATCACATTGGAATATGATTGTTTGACTAAGTAAGAGTTTAGCCAAAGAACTACCTGCAGTTATTTTACAAATATAGTATTTTCTTACTTTAAGCAAATCCTTTGAAGTTTTCTTTTGCCTTTTACTTTTTGTTGTGTGTTTTTTCTCTTTAGGTCCCTGCACACAACCAAAGCATTCTCAGCTGAGGGAACAGGTGGGCAGCTTGCTCTGACCCTGCTGTTCTACAGTGACCCGTGGGATCTCACCCTCCAAATGTACTTTCTTGTGGGGACAGGCTCACTTTCTGTTGACCCCCCTCTTTCTTCCCGACAGTCCAGTGGAGATTAAGGATTTGCAGTGTGAGGGAGAATGGGCATAAACCCACATCTCACCATATTTGATGCCATTTGTTGAGCTGGCATGCTGTGCCCATCTCCGTTAATGACTTCTGATGTTCTTCAGTTTTTTGAAGCAGGAACAGTGTCCACAAAGAGCTACTTGTGCTTCAAAAGACTCGAGCCGCTCGGCAAACAGCCACGTGGACTTTCAGTCCAACATATAATCCATCCATCGATCGCTCACTCATTTCATTCATTTAGTAATGGCAGATTTTACTATCTTACACCACATTCTGTGTATTTAAGATAGTATCTGATGACTATCTGAATTGATGTTGATAAATTATTGGGAGGGTAGAAGTGATGCGATGCTCAACACTAAGAGTCGGACTGTTTCCGATTCACCAATTGAACACTTTGCTCTCACCAACGTGCGCAGTCGCTTTAAATGTGCTGCGCGGTTTCTCTCCCAGCAGCAGGAGCTGGTGAGCGGCCTGCGCGGGGCCTCGCCATTGCTGCACCACCATGCAGCCGCGCACCTTAGGGGCAACATTGGTGTGCGGCCCTCACAGCTCACCACAACTTGTTAAGTGGCCTTCCAGCCCAAATCATTACCCATCCCTGCCTGAAACCATCTTTAACGGGATTCTGCCTCCTGATGGAGCTGGGAAAGATTTTGCCATTATTACCACAATTGAGCACCATCTTCTTTTCCAAAGATCTCTAAGCTTCTCTAATGGCTGCTTTTGTCTCCCTCAACTGTGGGTGATATTTCTCTCTATTCTTCTGTAAACTGAATTCCTCTTGATCTCAACTGGGTTCAATGTAAGATAGTTCAGGGAGTCATGCATCATTCACCCCTAGACCTACGCTGGCCGGTAAAACCCCAGTCATTTCCTCAGTAAGGATTCCTCTGGTTCCTCAGTATATATTTGTCAGGATACCGAAACCCAGCTTTCTTACCGTCCACTCCTGGAGGCCCCACTCCCTGAGCCTACAACCTTCAGCAGGGTCAGTGGTGGAGCTTCACAGCAGGAGTGAACCCAACTGTTAGAGTGAACAGGGTTCAGTCCTGGATGTGATTAACAGCAGCAATAATAGTAGAATCCAACCCCTGCAGTCGCTTGTGAACTCGCTGGTGTGTCAGCAGGTTGTATGACCGAGTGAATCCCTTCCCACACACGGAGCAGGTGACTGGCCTCTCCCCAGTGTGAGTGCGCTGGTGTCTCAGCAGGTTGGAGCTCTGAGTGAATCCCTTCCCACACACTGAACAGGTGAATGGCCTCTCCCTAGAGTGAACTTGCTGGTGTGCCAGCAGGCTGCAGTTCTGAGTGAATCCCTTACCACACACTGAGCAGGTGAACAGTCTCTCCCCGGTGTGAACTCACTGGTGTGTCAGCAGGCTGGAGTTCTGAGTGAATCCCTTCCCACAAACTGAGCAGGTGAACAACCTCGCCCCAGTGTGAACTCACTGGTGTAAGAGCAGGCTGGAGTTCTGAGTGAATCCCTTCCCACACACTGAGCAGGTGAACGGTCTCTCCCCGGTGTGAACTCACTGGTGTATCAGTAGGTGGGATGAATTTGTGAATCCCTTCCCACACACGGAGCAGGTGAACAGCCTCTCCCCAGTGTGAACTCGCTGGTGTGTCAGAAAGGTGGTTGAATTCGTGAATCCTTTTCCACTCTCAGAGCAGGTGAACGGCCTCGCACCAGAATGAATTTGCTGGTGTGTCAACAGATCCCTTTTGCTTTTAAAGCTTTTCTCACAGTCAGAACATTTAAAAGATCTCATGTTTGTGTGAACAAGTTGGTGTCTCAGTAGCTGGGATGACTGAGTGAATCCATTCCCACACACTGAGCAGGTGAACGGTCTCTCCCCAGTGTGACTGCGCCGATGGGTTTCCAGCTGATACGGGTAATCAAATCCTTTCCCACAGTCCCCACATTTCCATGGTTTCTCCCCAGTGTGATTGTGCTTGTGTTTTGCCAGGCCAGAGGATCGACTGAATCCTCGTCCACACACAGAACACGTGTACGGTTTCTCCCCACTGTGAACGGTGCTTTTTGCTTCCATGTTATGTCTGATGATATTCAGGTCCTGATGAATAGAGTGACTCTGTCAGATCTTGATGTGATGTTTGAGTTAAATATCCTGTCTACAAATCCTGCCCTTCGAATACCCTGTAAAATGAATTTAAAACAAGGAAAAGGGAGCGTGAGAGAAAACCCACAAAAACAAAAAGACAGGTTGTGAAATTGAGCTCAATGAATCTGGGAATTTGTGGGGCCGGCACTAGAAAAAAAGTAACGATGAAAGCTGCCGGATTGTCGTAAAATCCCAACTGGTTCACTGATGTCCCTCAGGGATATGGGGATCGAGCGGGAAAGTCAAGCTGAGGTCGAAGATCAGCCATGACCTTATTGAATGGCGGAGCAGGCTCGAGGGGCCGTATGGTCTACTCCTGCTCCACATTCTTGTGTTCTTATGGAAGGGAACCTGCCACCCTACCTGTCCCATGACTTCTACCGCCTAGAAGGAAAAGAGCAGCATGTGCATGGGAACACCATCATCTGCAAGTCACACACCATCCTGACTTAGACATATATCGTCATTCCTTCATTGTCACTGGGTCAAAATCCTGGAACTCCCTCCCTAACAGCTCTGTGGGAGCACCTTCACCACACAGACTGCAGTGTTTAAAGAAGGCGGCTCACCACCACCTTCTCAAGGGCAACTAGGGATGGGTAATAAATGCTGGCCTTACCAGCGACGCCCACATCCTCGGTCCCAGGGACCGTCTCAGAAGAACAACAAGATGGCGGTGCATAACCCGGGCTGTCACAACTGCCGTCCGGCAGAACACAGCCCGGGCCGCGGGATCTCATTCGGGCCTGAGGCCATTCTCCAACTTTATAAACCCTGTGGCGCGGCCTACCCGCAGTTTATTAATCTCCCGACCCCGCTCCCGCCGACCTGCAGCTCCGCCCGGCGACCGCACGAGGCTTTCTTTGAAAAGTCAGAGAGGGACACGTGACCCGGGCCCGCAGCCTGATTGATGGGAGCTTCCGGCCAATAGGGAGCGAGCGGGGCGGGGCTGGAGGAGCGAGCCGGCGGTGGGTCCTCCAATCAATCGGGGAGCCCGAGGGGCGGGACTAGCGCCGGCTGATTGTCTGATCCACAGGGCAGCGAGTTTCTCCAGTCCCTTGTTCAGGGCCCGGGGCCAGGGGAGGCTGTGGGCCTTTATTCCCCTTATTGGACACAAGGGCCTAGAAATTGAGTGGGGTTAGCGCCCATTTTGAGGCGCTAGAGGGCCTAGCGCCGCAAGTACAGGCGATTGAGAAATTCACTTGGGCGCTGCCATCGGCGTTAGCCGGTTGCGCTGCGCCGGCACCGATGACGTCATCGGTGTGCGCAGCGTCCCGGTTGCCGTGGCAACGCGCCCGAACACCGAAATTGAGTTGCGGCCGCCTCGCCCGTGGCAGCCGCAACCAACGATTTTTCAAAACTTCGCTACAGGTCTTAGCACCGGCGCATTAAGGTCGCGCGGCGGCCGGCCGCTTTCCCGGCGGCCGCCTGCCCGCACCTCCCTCCCCGGACTCCTCCAACACCCCCCCGCGGCACAGATGCGTGTGGGCCGCGAGCCCGGCACTTCTCCGAGGTGCCGGGCTCATTTTTCTCCACAGATCAACGGCCAGCAGTCGGGTGCAGGCAGCTCCTCCTTAACGGAAGGAGGAGGGCTGCACTTCCCCAGCCTGCCGCACCGCATCGGGTGCCGCAGCGGCGGATTAGCGCCGCAATGCGGCAGTCAGCGCCCATTGCGAGGCGCTGACACCCTCCAGTGGCGCCGGCAGCCGTCTGGGCGCGGCGCTACTGAATTTTTGGCGCGCGCAGGGGGACTTAGCGTCGGCGCTAAATTTCCGGCGCTAAAGCCCTGGCACGGCGCCAACTCAATTTCTAGGCCAAGGTTCTTTGTCTCACAACACACTGGCTCAGGTTTTAATAGAGACTTTTTAAATTCATCAATAAAAGCAGATAAACCCCGTGCTTCTGTGGAACAAACTTTTTAATATTTGGGAGTAAAAGTACAAGTTTCTTTCCCTCTGGGGAATTTGTTATTAGTTTCAGGAAACAACAACAACCACTTGTATTTATAAAGCGCCTTTAATGTAGTAAAACGTCCCAAGGCTCTTCACAGGATCGTTATAAAACAAAATTTGACACCGAGCCACATAAGGAGATATTCGGGCAGAGGACCAAAAGCTTGGTCAAAGGGGTAGGTTTTATGGAGCATCTTAAAGAAGGAGAGAGGTAGAGAGATGGAGAGGTTTAGGGAAGGAATTCCAGAGCTCAGGGCCCAGGCAGCTGAAGAGACGGCCGCCAATGGTGGAGCGATTAAAATCGGGGATGCACAAGAGGCCGGAATTAGAGGAGCGCAGATATCTCGGAAAGTTGAGGGGCTGGAAGAGATTACAGAGATAGGGAGGGGCGGGGCCACGGAGGGATTTGAAAACAACAATGAGAATTTTAAGGATGAGACACTTGAGGAAAAGCAGAGAGTGGGGGAGGGTCAAGCCCTTATGGGACAGGGTCGCTAATTCTGTTCTGTGACAGTTACTGGGACAGACTGTATCTCCCCCTCTCCTCCACTCAGGGATTTGTGGTAGATAAAGGGACAGTAATTCTCCTTGTTTTGCGAGATTGTAATTAAAGGGACACTACTTTGAGATGGCTGCGAACTTTTAGTGCCGCCAGCCTTTCTAAAACATCTTCCTTTCTTTGAAGATCTTTGTGAACTCACTGGTGACTCAGCAGGTTGGATGAACTCTGAAACCTCTTTGCACAGTCAGAACATTTAAAGGGTCTCTCATCGGTTCTGCGGCAGGAGGGATCTGGTTAACAGTGATCACAATATCATTAGGTTTAAAGTAGTTATGGAAAGGGACAAAATAAAATCAATGGTGAAAATACCCAGCTGGAAGAGAGCCAATTTCAGTGATTTGAGAAGGGATTGAGCACAGGTGGACTGGAAACAAAGATTGTCCAGGAAAACAGTGAATGACCAATGGCAGGCCTTCAAGGCTGAGATAGTTCGGGTACAAACCAAGCATATTCCCATAAGGAGGAAAGATGGGCCATCCAAAGCTAGAGCTCCCTGGATGAGAAAGGATATCGAGGTTAAAATAAAACAGAAAAAGGAGGTTTACAACAAATGTCAGGTACAGAATACAGTCAAAAACCAGGCAGAATACAGAGAGTGCGGGGAAATTGAAACAGGATATAAGAAGGGCAAAGAGACAATATGAGAAAAGATCAGGGGGTAAACATAAAAGAGAACCCAAAAATCTTCTATAAACATATGAAAAGTAAAAGGATAGTTAAAGGAATGGTGGGGCCGATTAGGGACCAAATAGGTGCTCATCATACGGAGGCAGAGGGCGTGGCTGAGGTACTGAATGAGTACTTAGCATCTGTCTTCACAAAAGAAGAGGATGAAGTTAATGTCGCAGTAGAGGAGGGGGGAGTAGTGAAATTGGATAAAAATGGATAGAAAGGAGGTGCTCAATAGGTTGTCATCACTCAAAGTTAACAAGTCACCTGGTCCAGATGCGATGCATCCTAGATTGCTGAGGGAAGCTAGGGTGGAGACAGCAGAAGCTCTGACCACAATCTTTCAATCTCCCTCAGATATATGGGAGTGGTGCCAGAAGACTGGAGGATTGCAAATGTTACACCCTGTTTAAAAAAGGGGAGAGGGATAAACCTGGTAACTACAGGCCAATCAGTCTAATGTCAGTGGTGGGTGAACGACTAGAGACCATTGTCAAGGACAAAATTAATTCTCACTTGGAGAAGCATGGGTTAATAAGGGGCAGCCAGTATGGATTTGTTAAAAGTAAATCGTGTCTGACTAACCTGATTGAGTTCTTTGATGAAGTAACAGAGGATTGATGAAGGTAGTGCAGTAGATGTTATATATGTGGACTTTTAAAAGGCATTTGATAAAGTACCACATAAGAGACTTACTCGGAAAATAGAAGCACAGGGAATTAAAGGGCTGATGGTAATTTGGGTATAATTGGCTAAGGGAGAGGAGGCAGTGAGCAGTGCTGAGAGATGTTTTTCTGACTGGAGGGAAGTATGCAGTGGGTTCCCCCAGGGGTCGGGATTAGGACCATTGCTTTTCTTGTTATATATAACTGACCTGGACTTGGGTATAGGTGGACAAGTTTGAAATTTACAGATGATACAAAACTTGGCAACGTAGTAAATAGTGAGCATAGTAGTAGCAGACTTCAGAAGGACAGAGACAGACTGTGAAATGAGCAGACACAAGGCAGATGAAATTAAATGAGCATAAGTGTGAAGTGATGCACTTTGGGAGAAACAACAGGGAGAGGCCGTATAATCTAAATGGGACTATTTTGAGGGGGTGCAAGAGCAGAGGGACCCGGGGGTGCATATTCACAAATCTTTGAAAGTGCCGCGGCAAGTTGGTGAGGTGGTTCAGAAAGCGTATGGGATACTTGGCTTTGTAAACAGGGCCATTGAATACAAAAACAAGGAAGTTACACTAAACCTTTACAAATCACTAGTTAGGAACATAGGACAGGAGGAGGCCATTCAGCCCCTTGAGCCTGTTCCGCCATTCAATGAGATCATGGCTGATCTGCGACCTAACTCCATACACCCGCCTTTGGCCCATATCCCTTAATACCTTTGGTTAACAAAAACCTATCAATCTCAGATTTAAAATTAACAATTGATCTCGCATCAATTGCCATTTGCGGAAGAGAGTTCCAAACTTCTGCCACCCTTTGTGTGTAGAAGTGTTTCCTAATTTCACTCCTGAAAGGTCTGGCTCTAATTTTTAGACTATGCCCCCAGTCCTAGAATCCCCAACCAGCGGAAATAGTTTCTCTCTATCTACCCTATCTGTTCCCCTTAATATCCTGAAAACTTCAATCAAATCACCCCTTAACCTTCTAAATTCCAGGGAATACAACCCTAATTTGTGTAATCTCTCCTCGTAACTTAATCCTTGAAGTCCAGGTATCATTCTGGTAAACCTACGCTGCACTCCCTCCAAGGCCAATATATCCTTCCTAAGGTTTGGTGCCCAGAACTGCTCACAGTACTCCAGGTGTGGTCTAACCAGGGTTTTGTACAGCTGCAGGGTTTTGGCCTCAGCTGGAGTCTTGTGTACAGTTCTGGGCACCACACTTTAGGAAGGATGTCAAGGCCTTGGAGAGGGTACAGAGAAGGTTGACCAGGATGGTACCAGGGATGACGGACTTCAGTTATGTGGAGAGATTGGAGAAGCTGGGATTGTTCCCCTTAGAGCAGAGAAGGTTAAGAGGAGACATAATAGAGGTGTTCAAAATTACGAGGGGGTTTTGATTGAGCAAGTAGGGAGAAACTGTTCACTCTGGCAAGTGGGTCGGTAACCAAAGGTCACAGATTTAAAATAGTTGCTAAAAGAACTAGAGGGGAATGAGGAGAATTGTTTTCACACAGAGGGTTGTTAAGATCTGGAACACACCATCTGAAAGGATGCTGGAATCAGGTTCCACAGGAACTTTCAAACAGTAATTGGACATGTCCTTGAAGAGGACTAGTTTGCAGAGTTCTGGGGATAAAGCTGGGGTTTGGGACTAAATTGGACAGCTCTTTCAAAGAGCCGGCACAGACACGATGTGCCGAATCACCTCCTTCTGTGCTTAGATTCTATGATCAGTGTGAAGACGCTGGTGTCTCTTAAGGCTCTTCGAGCTTTTAAAGCTCTTCCCACAGTCAGAACATTGAAAGGGTCTCTCGTCAGTGTGAACAAGCTGGTGTGACAGGAGGTTGGATGAATGAGTGAATCCCTTCCCACACACGGAGCAGGTGAACTGCCTCTCACCAGTGTGGGGGAGCCAGTGTCTCTTCAGATCCCCGGAGCTTTTAAATATCTTTCCACAGTCAGAACATTTAAAGGGTCTCTCGTCAGTGTGAACTCGCTGGTGTGACAGGAGGTTGGATGACTGAGTGAATCCCTCCCCACACACAGAGCAGGTGAATGGTCTCTCTCCAGTGCGAACTCGCTGATGTGCCAGCAGGTGGGATGACTCAGTGAATCCCTTCCCACACATGGAGCAGGTGAACGATCTCTCACCAGTGTGAACTCGCTGGTGTCTCTTCAGCTCCCCGGAGCTATTAAAGCTCTTTCCACAGTCAGAACAGTTAAACGGCCTCTCATCAGTGTGAACAAGCTGGTGTGTCTGCAGGTTGGATGATTCAGTGAATCCCTTCCCACATTCAGAGCAGATGAATATCCTCTCCCCAGTGTGGAGGCACTGGTGTTGCTTGAGCTCCCTGGGGATTTTAAAACTCTTCCCACACTCAGAACATTTAAAGGGTCTCTCGTTAGTGTGAACTCACTGGTGTCCCTTCAGCTCCCTGGAGCTTTTAAAGCTTTTCCCACAGTCAGAACAGTTAAACGGCCTCTCATCGGTGTGAGCTTGCTGGTGTTGCTTCAGATACTGGGGGCTTTTAAAGCTCTTCCCACAGTCAGAACACTGAAATGGTCTCTCATCAGTGTGAACAAACTGGTGTCACTTCAGATACTGGGCGCTTTTAAAGCTCTTCCCACAGTCAGAACATTGAATTGGTCTCTCATCAGTGTAAACAAGCTGGTGTCCCTTCAGATCCTGGGGGCTTTTAAAGCTCTTCCCACAGCCAGAACATTGAAATGCTCTCTCATCAGTGTGAACAATCTGGTGTCCCTTCAGTTCCCCGGGGCTTTTAAAGCTCTTCCCACAGTCAGAACACTGAAATGGTTTCTCCCCAGTGTGAACCCGCTGGTGTGTCTGCAGGTGGGATGAACAAACAAATCCCTTTCCACACATGGAGCAGGTGAACGGACTGTCCCTGGTGCGACTGCGCCACTGAACTTCCAATGCAGATGGGGAACTGAAACCCTTCCCACTGTCCCCATCTTTACCCGGTTTCTCCCCAGTGTGACGGTGCACGTGTCTCACCAGGTCAAGCGATCGGCTGAATCCGCGTCCATACACCGAACACGTGTGCGGTTTGTCATCGCTGCGATGGCTGCTTTCTCCTTCCATGTGCAAAGGCTGATGATATTCAGGTTCTGATTAATCCAGCCACTCTGTCAGATCTTGACGTGATGTTTGGTCTGAGCTTCCCGCCTGTAACTGCTCCACTTCTATAACCCTGTAAATTGAGATCAGAAAAGGATCAGAGGCAAACTGTTGTTTAATTTTCCCCTTTCCGACCCTAGGGGCAGTGAAGCTGATTTTCAGGCTCCAGCTGCTGCACAGGTTGGTTGAAGGGATCAGCAGTAATGGCGGCTGTAATACCCACAAGCCCCCACGCTCCAGAAAGCGCTCTGTTGATGCTGAGTCCCGCGCATGTGCTCATGGCCCCGGCGCTGTCCCTCCTGCTCCACAATCGCCTGTCCCGATCGGTCCGCAACGCGCATGCTCAGCACACAAAACCCCGCGGTTGGAACATCGGGCATGCATGCGGAGCCGCAACATCTGGTACGCGTGCGCGGCTCAGGTGGGGGCGAGTCGGTGTTTCGCCTCAGCCGCCAGGGAGGTGCGCATGCGCAGGACGACCCAACATTCTTCCTGTCAGCAATCACTCACTCGTTTCTTTAATAAAAACAGAAAATGCTGGAAATACTAAGCAGGTCAGGCAGCATCTGTGGAGACAGAAACAGAGTTAATGTTTCAGGTCGATAACCTGTCATCAGAACTGCTTGTTCTTTCGTGTCAGCCAATGGCTCAGTGGGTAGAACTCTCGCCTCTGAGTCAGAAAATTGTGGGTTCAAGTCCCAACTCCAGAGACGAGCACAGAAATCCAAGCTGGCACTCCAGTGCCGTGCTGAGGGAGTGCTGCACTGTCGGAGGTGCCCTTTTTTGGATGAGACATTAAACTGAGGCCCTGTCTGCTCTCTCAGGTGGATATAAAAGATCCCATGACACTATTTCGCGAAAGATAGGCTTGCATTTATATAGTGCCTTTCATGAGCACTAGACGTCTTGAAGTACTTTACAGCCAATGAAGTACTTTTGGAGTGCAGTCACTGTTGTAATGTGGGAAAGAGCAGGGGAGTTATCCCCGGTGTCCTAGCCAATGTTTATCCCTCAATTAACATAACAAAAAGATAGATTATCTGGTCATTATCACATTGCTGTTTCTGGGTGCTTGCTGTGCGCTGATTGACTGCTGCGTTTCCTACATTACAACAGCGACTACACTTCAAAAGTACTTCATTGGCTGCAAAGTGCTTTGGGACGTCCAGTGGTGGTGAAAGGCACTATATAAATGCAAGTCTTTCTTTCTTCACTGGTCTCACCAGCGACCTCTTCTGGCGGTTGGTTGATTGACAGGCAAGAGTCCACGCATGCGCACACGGGACGGCGGTTTGGGCCGAGTCCGACACAGCGACCCCTCCCGGTCACCAAAGGTAATAACCGCGCATGACCAGAGGAGACCAACCCCCTCCCCCACTCGGAGCTGCGCCTGCGCACTCGGATCCTGTTGGACGGAGTCGGCGCGGGGCATTCCGGGGAATATAGATACATAGATACATAGAAGATAGGAGCAGGAGTAGGCCATTCGGCCCTTCGAGCCTGCTCCGCCATTCAATGAGATCATGGCTGATCATCCAAATTCAGTACCCGGTCCCTGCCTTCTCCCCATATCCCTTGATCCCTTTAGCCTTAAGAAATATATCCAACTCTTTCTTGAATATACTTAATGAACTGGCCTCCACCGCCCTCTGTGGCAGAGAATTCCACAGGTTCACCACTCTCTGGGTGAAGAAATTCCTCCTCATTTCAGTCCTAAATGGCTTACCCCTTATCCTTAGACTATGACCCCTGGTTCTGGACTCCCCGGCCATCAGAAACATCCTTCCTGCATCTAGTCTGTCCAGGCCTGACAGAATTTTATAGGTTTCGATGAGATCCCCTCTCAATCTTCTAAACTCCAGTGAGTATAAGGCCAATCGACACAATCTCTCCTCATACGTCATTCCTGCCATCCCAGGTATCAGCCTGGTGAATCTTCGCTGCACTCCTTCCATGGCAAGAATGTAATTCCTCAGGTAAGGCGACCAAAACTGCACACAATACTCAAGGTGTGGTCTCACCAAGGCTCTGTACAACTGCAGCATGACATCCTTGTTCTTGTACTCGAACCCTTTTGCTACGAAGGCCAAAATACCATTTGCCTTCTTAACCGCCTGCTGCACCTGCATGCTTACCTGCAGCGGCTGGTGTACAAGAACACCCAGGTCTCTTTGCACTTCCCCTTCTCCCAATCTATTACCATTCAAATAATAATCTGCCTTCCTGTTATTGCCACCAAAGTGGATAACCTCACATTTATCCACATTATAGTGCATTTGCCATGTTTCTGCCCAATCACCCAACCTGTCCAAATCGTGCTGGAGTTTCACGACATCCTCCTCACAGCATACCCTCCCCCCCAGCTTTGTGTCGTCTGCAAATTTGGAGATATTACATCCAATTCCCTCGTCCAGATCATTAATATATATTGTGAACAGCTGGGGTCCTAGGACCGATCCTTGCGGTACCCCACTAGTCACTGCCTGCCACTCGGAAAATGACCCGTTTATTCCAACTCTTTGCTTTCTGTCCGCCAACCAGTTCTCTATCCAAGTCAATACATTGCCCTCAATCCCATGTGCCTTAATTTTGCATGCTAATCTCTTATGCGGGACCTTATCGAAAGCCTTCTGAAAGTCCAAATACACTACATCCACTGGTTCTCCCTTATCTATTTTACCAGTTACACCCTCAAAAAATTCCAGTAGATTAGTCAAGCATGATTTACCTTTTGTAAATCCATGTTGACTTTGTCCGATCCAGTCACTGCTTTCCAAGTGCTCTGCTATTACATCTTTTATAATGGACTCTAGCATTTTCCCCACTACCGATGTCAAGCTTACCGGTCTATAATTCCCCGTCTTTTCTCTACCACCTTTTTTGAATAGTGGGGTAACATTAGCTACCCGCCAATCCATGGGTACTGTTCCAGAGTCTATCGAGTTCTGGAAGATGACCAGCAATGCATCTACTATTTCTAGGGCCACTTCCTTAAGTACCCTGGGATGTAGATTATCAGGCCCCTTGGACTTATCGGCCTTCAGTCCCATCAATTTTCCTAACACCATTTCCCTACAAATACTGATTTCTTTCAGTTCCACCCTTTCATCAGACGCTATGTTCCCCGGCATCTCTGGGAGATTATTTGTGTCCTCCTTTGTGAAGACAGAACCAAAATATGTATTTAGTTGGTCTGCCATTTCTTTGTTCCCCATTATAAATTCCCCCGATTCTGACTGCAAGGGACTTACACTTGACTTCACCAATCTTTTTCTCTTCACATATCTATAAAAGCTTTTACAGTCAATTTTTATGTTCTCTGCAAGCTTACTCTCATATTCTATTTTCCCTTTCTTAATTAATCCCTTTGTCCTCTGTTGAATCCTAAACTGCTCCCAATCCTCAGGATTATTGCTTTTTCCGGCCAATTTATATGCCCTCTCCTTGGACCTTATGCTATCCCTAATTTCCCTTGTTAGCCACGGTTGGGTCACCTTTTTTGTTTCATTTTTATGCCAAACTGGGATGAACAAATTCTGTAGTTCATCCATTCGATCTTTGAATGTTTGCCATTGCCTATCCACCGTCAACCCTTTGAGTGCCATTCCCCAATCAATCCTACCCAACTCGCTCCTCAGACCATCATAGTTTATTTAAATTGAGGACCCTAGTCTCCGAGTCAACTACTTCATTCTCCATCTTAATGAAGAATTCGATCATATTATGATCGCTCTGACCCAAGGGGCCTCTTACAACAAGATTGCTAATTAATCCTTTCTCATTACATAATACCCAGTCTAAGATGGCCTGATCTCTGGTTGGTTCCTCGACATATTGGTCCAGGAAACCATCCCGTAAACACTCCAGGAATTCCTCCTCCACAGTATTGTTACTCATTTGCTTGGCCCAATCTATATGTAGATTAAAGTCACCCATGATGACTGCTGTGCCCTTATTGCACGCTTCTTTAATTTCTCTTTTAATGCCATCCCCAACCTCCGCCTTACTGTTGGGAGGTCTATAAACCACTCCCACTAACGCTTTTTTCCCCTTAGTATTTCTCAATTCTACCCATACAGATTCCACCTCATCAGAGCTAATATCCTTCATTACAATTGTGTTAAACCCTTCTTTAACCAGTAATGCTACCCCACCTCCCTTTCCTTTTTGCCTATCTTTCCTGAATATCGAATACCCCTGGATGTTGAGTTCCCAGTCCTGGCCTTCCTTGAGCCACGTTTCCGTAATCCCAACCAAATCGTATTTGTTTACTTCTATTTGCGCAGCCAATTCATCCACCTTATTACAAATGCTCCTCGCATTAAGACACAAAGCCTTCAGGCTTGTTTTTTTAACGCTCTTAGACCTATTAGAATTATTATTTACTGTGGCCATGTTTGATTTAAACCGTTGATTTCTCTGACTGCCACTTTTGTTTTTCTCCTTCCTATCTTTTGCTTTTATCCTTGTTTCCCTTTCCTCTGTCTCCCTGCTCAGGTTCCCAACCCCCTGCCATTTTAGTTTAAACCCTCCCCCACAGCACTAGCAAACACTCCCCCTAGGACATTGGTTCCAGCCCTGCCCAGGTGCAAACCATCCGGTTTGAACTGGTCCCACCTCCCCCAGAACCAGTTCCAATGTCCCAGGAACTTGAATCCCTCCCCCTGGCACCATTCCACTAGCCACGTATTCATCTGAAGTGTCCTTCTGTTTCTACTCTGACTAGCACGTGGCACTGGTAGCAATCCTGAGATTACTACCTTTGAGGTCCTGTTTTTTAATTTATCTCCTAACTCCCTATACTCCGCTTTTAGGACCTCATCCCGCTTTTTACCTATATCGTTGGTGCCTATATGCACCACGACAACTGGCTGTTCACCCTCCCCTTCCAAGATGTTCTGGAGTCGCTCGGAGACATCCTTAACCCTTGCACCAGGGCGGCAACACACCATCCTGGAGTCTCGTTTGCGGCCACAGAACCGCCTATCTATTCCCCTTACAATTGAATCCCCTATTACTATAGCTCTACCCCTCTTTTTCCTCCCATTCTGTGCAGCAGAGCCACCCCTGGTGCCAGGAAGTTGGCTGCTGCTGCCTTCCTCTGATAAGCCATCCCCCCCAACAGTGCTCAAAGTGGTGTATCTGTTGGAGAGGGGGATGGCCACAGGGGACCCCTGCACTACCTGCCTGCGCCTAGTACTCTGCCTGTTGGTCACCCGTTCCCTTTCTTCCTGTCCAACCTCTACCTGCGGTGCGTCCAACTGCGTAAATGTGCTATTCACGTTGTCCTGAGCATCGTGAATGCTCCAGTATGTGTCCAATCGCAGCTCCAGCGCCGCAATGCGGTCTGTCAGTAGCTGCAGCTGGATGCACTTCCTGCACATGTAGTTGTCAGGGACACAGGAAGTGTCCCTGAGTTCCCACATATCGCAGGAGGAGCAGATCACGGGGCCCGGCTGTCCTGCCATGACTTACCCTTTAATTAATTGAATTTAAATTAAATCAATCAATCCCACTAATTACACTACAGTTAACTGGTTTACCAACAGTCCCTGCTACACCAGAGAGACCTTAGAAACTATAAACTAGAGTTAAAGTTTAAAAAAAGAGAAATACTCACCAACCAATCACTTACCTGCTTCCTGGTGACGTCACACTTTGATTACTTTTTACCTCTCTCCCCTGCTGTTGAACTGGTATACTGCTCCTCACTCACTGCCACCGGTTTGAACTGCCGCCGATGCTGTGTTCCCACAAGGCCCGCTCTGGTCGGGCTGCTCCTGACTCACTGCCGCCGGTGTAACTGCCGCCGATGCTGTGTTCCCACAAGGCCCGCTCTAGTCGGGCTGCTCCTGACTCACTGCCGCCGGTGTACCTGCCGCCGATGCTGTGTTCCCACAAGGCCCGCTCTAGTCGGGCTGCTCCTGACTCACTGCTGCCGGTTTGAACTGCCGCCGATGCTGTGTTCCCACAAGGCCCGCTCTAGTCAGTGTCGGCCTTGGTGTCGGTTAGAGTCGCGATCGGTGACGCAAAGTGAGTTTTCTCCGCTCCGATAGGATGGATAATCGTGCGGGGTGTGGGGGAGGGGTGGATTGGGAGAGAATAAAGAGAAATTGAAAAACCTGAGAGTCCGCGAGGCCCCGGATCGAGCGCAGTCAGTTGGACTGAGCACGCGACTCGGGCCCACGGCCTGATTGATGGGAGCTTTTGACCAATAGGGAGCGAGCGGGGCGGGGCTGGAGGAGCGAGCCGGCAGCGTGTCCTCCAACCAATCGGGGAGCCTGAGGGGCGGAACTAGCGCCTGCTGATTGTCTGATCCGCAGGGCAGCGAGTTTCTCCAGTCCCTTGTTCAGGGCTCGGGGCCAGGGGAGGCTGTGGGCCTTTATTCCCCTTATTGGACACAAGGCTCTTTGTCTCACAACACACTGGCTCAGGTTTTAATAGGTTTTAATTCATCAATAAAAGCAGATAAACCCTGTGCTTCTGTAGAACAAACTTTTTAACATTTGGGAGTAAAAGTACAAGTTTTTTTACCACTGGGGAATTTATTATTAGTTTCACAAAACAACAACAACCACTTGTATTTATAAAGTGCCTTTAATGTAGTAAAACGTCCCAAGGCTCTTCACAAAATTTTACACCAAGCCACATAAGGAGATATTCAGGTAGATGACCAAAAGCTTGGTCAAAGAGGTAGGTTTTAAGGAGCATCTTAAAGAAGGAGAGAGAGGTAGAGAGATGGAGAGGTTTAGGGAAGGAATTCCAGAGGTTAGGGCACAGGCAACTGAAGGCACGGCCGCCAATGGTGGAGCGATTAAAATCGGGGATGCTCAAGAGGGCAGAATTAGAGGAGCGCAAGTATCTCGGAAGGTTGTAGGGGCTGGAAGAGATTACAGAGATAGGGAGGGGCGAGGCCACAGGGAGATTTGAAAACAAGGATGAGAATTTTAAGGATGAGACATTTGAGGAAAAGCAGGGAGTGGGGGAGGGTCAAGCCCCTATGGGACAGGGTCACTAATTCTGTTCTGCGACAGTTACTGGGACAGACTGTATCTCCCCCTCTCCTCCACACAGGGATTTGTGGTAGTTAAAGGGACAGTGATTCTTCTTGTTCTGTGAGATTGTAATTAAAGCGACACTACTCTGAGATGGCTGTGAACTTTTAGTGCCGCCAGCCTTTCTAAAACATCTTCCTTTCTTTGAAGATCTGTGTGAACTCGCTGGTGACTCAGCAGGTTGGATGAACTCTGAAACCTCTTTGCACAGTCAGCACATTTAAAGGGTCTCTCATCGGTTCTGGGGCAGGAGGGATCTGGTTAACAGTGATCACAATATCATTAGGTTTAAAGTAGTTAAGGAAAGGGACAAAACAAAATCAATGGTGAAAATACCCAGCTGGAAGAGAGCCAATTTCAGTGATGTGAGAAGGGATCGAGCACAGGTGGACTGGAAACAAAGATTGTCCAGGAAAACAGGGAATGACCAATGGCAGGCCTTCAAGGCTGAGATAGTTCAGGTACAAACCAAACATATTCCCATAAGGAGGAAAGATGGGCCATCCAAAGCGAGAGCTCCCGATGACAAAGGATATAGAGGTTAAAATAAAACAGAAAAAGGAGGTTTATGACAAATGTCAGGTACAGAATACAGTCAAAAACCAGGCAGAATACAGAGAGTGCGGGGGAAATTGAAACAGGATGTAAGAAGAGAAAAGAGACAATATGAGAAAAGATTAGTGGGTAACATAAAAGAGAACCCAAAAATCTTCTATAAACATATGAAAAGTAAAAGGATAGTTAAAGGAATGGTGGGGCTGATTAGGGACCAAATAGGAGTTCATCAAACGGAGGCAGAGGGCGTGGCTGAGGTACTGAATGAGTACTTAGCATCTGTCTCCACAAAAGAAGAGGATGAAGTTAATGTCGCAGTAGAGGAGGGGAGAGTAGAGAAATTGGATAAAAATGGATAGAAAGGAGGTGCTCAATAGGTTGTCATCACTCAACGTTAACAAGTCACCCGGTCCAGATGGGATGCATCCTAGATTGCTGAGGGAAGCTAGGGTGGAGATAACAGAAGCTCTGACCACAATCTTTCAATCTCCCTCAGATATATGGGAGTGGTGCCAGAAGACTGGAGGATTGCAAATGTTACACCCTGTTTAAAAAAGGGGAGAGGGATAAACCTGGTAACTACAGGCCAATCTGTCTAATGTCAGTGGTGGGTGAACGACTAGAGGCCATTGTCAAGGACAAAATTAATTCTCACTTGGAGAAGCATGGGTTAATAAGGGGCAACCAGTATGGATTTGTTAAAGGTAAATCGTGTCTGACTAACCTGATTGAGTTCTTTGATGAAGTAACAGAGGGTTGATGAAGGTAGTGCAGTAAATGTATATATGGACTTTTAAAAGGCATTTGATAAAGTACCACACAAGAGACTTACTCGGAAAATAGAAGCACAGGGAATTAAAGGGCTGATGGTAATTTGGGTATATAATTGGCTAAGGGAGAGGAGACAGTGAGCAGTGCTGAGGGATGTTTTTCTGACTGGAGGGAAGTATGCAGTGGGTTCCAGCAGGGGTAGGGATTAGGACCATTGCTTTTCATGTTATATATAATTGACCTGGACTTGGGTATAGGAGTAGAATTTTGAAGTTTACGGATGATACAAAACTTGGCAACATAGTAAATAGTGAGCATAGCAGTAGCAGACTTCAGAAGGACAGAGACAGACTGTGAAATGAGCAGACACAAGGCAGATGAAATTAAATGAGGATAAGTGTGAAGTGATGCACTTTGGGAGAAACAACAGGGAGAGGCCGTATAATCTAAATGGGATTATTTTGAGGGGGTGCAAGAGCAGAGGGACCTGGGGGTCCATATTCACAAATCTTTGAAAGTGCCACGGCAAGTTGGTGAGGCAGTTCAGAAAGCGTATGGGATACTTGGCTTTGCTAATAGGGCCATTGAATACAAAAACAAGGAAGTTATGCTAAACCTTTACAAATCACTAGTTAGGAACATAGGACAGGAGGAGGCCATTCAGTCCCTCGAGCCTGTTCCGCCATTCAGTGAGATCATGGCTGATCTGCGACCTAACTCCATACACCCGCCTTTGGCCCATATCCCTTAATACCTTTGGGTAACAAATACCTATCAATCTCAGATTTAAAACTAACAATTGATCTCGCATCAATTGCCATTTGCGGAAACGAGTTCCAAACTTCTACCACCCTTTGTGTGTAGAAGTGTTTCCTAATTTCACTCCTGAAAGGTCTGGCTCTAATTTTTAGACTATGCCCCCAGTCCTAGAATCCCCAACCAGCGGAAATAGTTTCTCTCTATCTACCCTATCTGTTCCCCTTATTATCCTGAAAACTTCAATCAAATCACCCCTTAGCCTTCTAAATTCCAGGGAATACAACCCTAATTTGTGTAATCTCTCCTCGTAACTTAACCTACGCTGCACTCCCTCCAAGGCCAATATATCCTTCCTAAGGTTTGGTGCCCAGAACTGCTCACAGTACTCCAGGTGTGGTCTAACCAGGGTTTTGTGCAGCTGCAGGGTTTTGGCCTCAGCTGGAGTCTTGTGTACAGTTCTGGGCACCACACTTTAGGAAGGATGTCAAGGCCTTGGAGAGGGTACAGAGGAGGTTGACCAGGATGGTACCAGGGATGAGGGACTTCAGTTATGTGGAGAGATTGGAGAAGCTGGGATTGTTCCCCTTAGAGCAGAGAAGGTTAAGAGGAGACCTAATAGAGGTGTTCAAAATGATGAGGGGTTTTGATCGAGCAAGTAGGGAGAAACTGTTCACTCTGGCAAGTGGGTCGGTAACCAAAGGTCACAGATTTAAAATAGTTGTTAAAAGAACTAGAGGGGAATGAGGAGAATTGTTTTCACACAGAGGGTTGTTCAGATCTGGAACACACCATCTGAAATGATGCTGGAATTAGTGCGAGCAAGCACTGAGTGTGAGTCATCAAAGAGTGCTGTGAGTTTGGGTAAGTGTGAGAGTTCTTTAATTGTTATTTCTCTTTAAATCATTCTTGATAAAGATTACTTAAGCAGTTTAAGTAAAGGGGAAAAGTTAAATAATTGGGATTCTGTTGGTTTAAGAAGAGTAAAACAAGGTTACACTGCAGTAGGAGTAAATTGGCACAGCAGGCAGTGGAAACCAGTTTTCTAACCAATCAGCAGGGGTGACTCATTTGGATGTAAACAAACAAACAGTATAAAAAGACCAGTCCTAGTGTGAGCAAGCAGAGTGCGAGTCATCAAAGAGTGCTCTGAGTTTGGGTAAGTGTGAGTTAGAGTAAGTGAGGTGTTAGGTGCTCTTTTCAAACTTTAACTCTGTGGGTTGTAGTTAATAAAGCCTTTCTGGTGCAGAGTGACTGTTGTTAAACCATTTAACTGGTGTAACTAAAGGGATTGATTTAATTTAAATCCAATTAATTAAAGGGGATACTAGCATCTAAAATCGGGCAGAGGGTGTCCATAACTAACAATAAAAAATTTAATTAATTACATAGAATGGAGCAGGTGATGTGTCACTGTTGCGAGATGTGGGAGCCGGTGAACCCCATTGAGGCTCACGGTGATTACGTGTGTGACAAGTGTCTGCTGCTACAGGAACTCCAGCTCCGTGTTGATGAGCTGGAGTCTGAGCTTCAGACACTGCGACACATCAGGAAGGGGGAGAAGTGCCTGGACTCTGTGTATCAGGAGGTGGTCACACCTATGAAGTTAATTAATTCAGATGTAGCCCATGGTCAGGGACAGGACGGTGTGACTACGAGTGAGGCAGGTACGGGGATCCAGGAGGTAGAGCTGGAGGAGCAGCAGCCCTTGCTTTTGTCCAACAGGTTTGAGGTTCTTACTCCCTGTGGGGACAGGAGCAGGGACTGCAAAGAGGACGAGCAACCTGGCCACAGCACTGTGGAATGGGGGGCCATTCAAGAGGGGGGAGTAAATAGAAATGTTGTAGTGGTAGGGGATAGTATTATTAGGGGGATAGATAGAGTTCTCTGCAGCCGAGAGCGAGAGTCCCGAAGGCTGTGTTGCCTACCCGGTGCCAGGGTTAAGGACATCTCCTCTGGGCTGGAAAGAAACTTGCAGTGGGAGGGGGTGGATCCAGTTGTCGTGGTCCATGTTGGTACAAACGAAGTAGATAGGACTTGGAAGCCGGTTCTGTTAAAGGAGTATGAGCAGCTAGGGGTCAAATTAAAAAACAGAATCTCAAGGGTAATAATCCCTACCTGAGCCACGAGCGAATTTGGCTAGGACAAATAAAATTAGAGAGTTAAATGCGTGGCTCAAAGACTGGTGTGGGAGAAATGGGTTTTGCTTCCTGGGACACTGGCGCCAGTACTGGGGCAGGAGGGAGCTGTTCCATTGGGACGGGCTTCACTTGGCCAGTGCTGGGACTAGAGTCCTGGCGGATCATATAACTAGGGCTGTAGAGAGGGCTTTAAACTAACTAGTGGGGGGGAGGTTCCTAGAGAGCAAATAATAAAAATGACAACAGAGAAGGTCATAGACTTAGGTAGCAGTGGGGAAATTAAAAACCAGAGCATGTCAGGAAGGGGCAGAAGGTATGGAGTAAAAGGTAAAGTAATAAAAAGGGCAAATGCAGGAACTAAGTGTCACAAAACATATTTGAAAGTTCTCTATCTGAATGCACGTAGCATTCGTAACAAAATAGATGAGTTAATGGCACAAATAACTACATATGGGTATGATCTTGTGGCCATTACAGAAACATGGCTGCAGGGTGACAATGCCTGGGAATTAAACATACCAGGTTATTTAACGATCAGGAAGAACAGGCAGGAAGGAAGGGGAGGTGGGGTGGCTATGTTAATAAAGGAAGGAATCACTGTAATACAGAGAAATGATATTGGGTCAAAAGATCAGGATAATGAAACAGTTTGGGTGGAGGTAAGGAATAATAAGGGGAAAAAAACACGAGTGGGCGTAGTCTATAGGCCTCCGAACAGTTGCAACTCTGTTGGACGGAGTATCAATCAGGAAATAGTTGAGGCTTGTAATAAGGGAACATCTATAATTATGGGGGATTTTAACTATCATATTAATTGGACAAATCAAATTGGGCTTGAGGATGAGTTCATTGAGTGTATTAGGGATGGCTTTCTTGAGCAGTATGTAACTGAACCGACCAGGGGGCAAGCAACCTTAGATCTGGTCCTGTGTAACGAGACAGGATTAATTAAAAATGTCCTAGTAAAGGATCCCCTTGGAATGAGTGACCATAACATGGTTGAATTCCATATTCAATTAGAGGGTGAGAAGGTTGGATCTCAAACAAGCGTGCTAAGCTTCAATAAAGGAGACTATGAAGGTATGAGAGCGGAATTAAAGGGCAAGACGATACATGATCAGTGGTGTACATTTAAGGAGTTATTTTACAACTTCCAAAAAATATATATTCCACTGAGAAGAAAAGGGTGTAAAAGAAAAGACAGCCATCCGTGGCTAAGTAAAGAAATTAAGGATAGTATTTGACTAAAAACAAGGGCATATAAGGTAGCCAAATCTAGTGGGAGGATAGAGGATTGGGAAAACTTTAAAAGACAGCAAAAAATAACAAAAAGATTGATTAAGAAAGGGAAGATAGATTATGAAAGTAAATTAGCAAAAAATATAAAAACAGATAGTAAGAGTTTTTATAGTTATATAAAAAGAAAAAGGGTGGCTAAAGTAAATGTTGGTCCCTTAGAGGATGAGACCGGGAAATTAATGGTGGGAAATATGGAGATGGCAAAAACACTGAATGAATATTTTGTATCAGTCTTTACAATAGCGGACACTAAGAATATCCCAACACTGGACAAGCAGGGGGCTATGGGGGGGAGGAGCTAAACACGATCAAAATCACTAAGGAAGTGGTACTCGGTAAAATAATGGGACTCAAGGCGGATAAATCACCTGGACCTGATGGCTTACATCCTAGGGTCTTGAGGAAAGTGGCGGTAGGGATTGTGGATGCATTGGTAATAATATTCCAAAACTCCCTGGACTCAGCAAAGGTCCCGGCAGACTGGAAAACTGCTAATGTAACACCCTTATTTAAAAAGGGCAGTAGACAGAAGGCTGGAAACTATAGACCGGTTAGCCTAACATCTGTGGTAGGTAAAATTTTGGAGTCCATTATTAAGGAGACAGTAACAGGACATTTGGATAATCATAATTTAATAGGACAAAGTCAGCATGGTTTTATGAAGGGGAAGTCATGTTTGACAAATTTGCTGGAGTTCTTTGAGGAAGTAACATATAGGGTGGATAAAGGGGAACCAGTGGACGTAGTGTATTTAGACTTCCAAAAGACATTTGACAAGGTGCCACACAAAGGATTATTGCTTAAGATAAAAAATCACAGGATTGGGGGTAATATTCTGGCATGGATAGAGGATTGGCTATCTAACAGAAGGCAGAGAGTTGGGATAAATGGTTCATTCTCAGACTGGCAATCAGTAACTAGTGGTGTTCTGCAGGGGTCAGTGCTGGGTCCCCAACTCTTTACAATCTATATTAACGATTTGGAGGAGGGGACCGAGTGTAACATATCAAAGTTTGCAGATGATACTAAGATGGGAGGGAAAGTAGTGAGTGAGGAGGACATAAAAAACCTGCAAGGGGACATAGACAGGCTAAGTAAGTGGGCAGAGATTTGGCAGATGGAATACAATACTGGAAAGTGTGAGGTTATGCACTTTGGCAGGAAAAATCGTAGAGCAAGTTATTATCTTAATGGCAAGAAACTGGAAAGTACTGAAGTACAAAGGGATCTGGGGTTCCTGGTGCACGAAACTCAAAAGGTTAGTATGCAGGTGCAGCAAGTGATTAAGAAGGCCAATGGAATGTTGGCTTTCATTGCTAGGGGGATAGAATACAAAAATAGGGAGGTATTGCTTCAGTTGTACAAGGTATTGGTGAGACCGCACCTGGAATACTGCATACAGTTTTGGTGTCCATACTTAAGAAAAGACATACTTGCTCTCGAGTCAGTACAAAGGAGGTTCACTCGGTTAATCCCGGGGATGGACATATGAGGAGAGGTTTAGTAGATTGGGACTCTACTCATTGGAGTTCAGAAGAATGAGAGGCGATCTTATTGAAACATATAAGATTGTGAAGGGTTTGGATCGGGTGGATGCGGGGAAGATGTTCCCGATGATGGGTGAAACTAGAACTAGGGGGCATAGTCTTAGAATAAGGGGCTGCTCTTTCAAAGCTGAGATGAGGAGGAACTACTTCACTCAGAGGGTGGTAGGTCCATGGAATATGCTGCCCCAAAAAGCCGTAGAAGCTACATCATTACATAAATTTCAAACAGAAATAGACAGTTTCCTAGAAGTAAAGGGAATTAAGGGTTACGGGGAGCGGGCAGGAATTTGGACGTGAGTCTAGGTTCGGATCGGACATGGCCCTGTGGGTAGCGGAGCGGGCCCAGGGGCCGTGTAGCCTGATCCTGCTCCTATTTCATGTGTCTAATTCTGTTAGATTCAGGAGATGGTTCTGTGATAGTAGATTGGCGGATAGGATCAGATCAGCCATGATCTTAATGAATGGCGGAGCAGGCTCGAGGGGCCGATTGGCCTACTCCTGCTCCTATTTCTTATGTTCTTATGTTAACTTTCAAACGGTAATTGGACGTGTACTTGAAGAGGACTAGTTTGCAGAGTTCTGGGGATAAAGCTGGGGTTTGGGACTAAATTGGACAGCTCTTTCAAAGAGCCGGCACAGTCACGATGGGCCGAATCACCTCCTTCTGTGCTGTTAGATTCTATGATCAGTGTGAACACGCTGGTGTCTCTTAAGGCTCTTTGAGCTTTTAAAGCTCTTCCCACAGTCAGAACAGTTAAAGGGTCTCTCGTCAGTGTGAACTCGCTGGTGTCCCTTCAGATCCCTGGAGCTTTTAAAGCTCTTCCCACAGTCAGAACACTGAAACGGTCTCTCGTCAGTGTGAACTCGCTGGTGTTCCTTCAGATCCCTGGAGCTTTTAAAGCTCTTCCCACAGTCAGAACACTGAAACGGTCTCTCGTCAGTGTGAACTCGCTGGTGTTCCTTCAGATCCCCGGAGCTTTTAAAGCTCTTCCCACAGTCAGAACATTTAATGGGTCTCTCGTCAGTGTGAACACGCTGGTGTTTCTTCAGCTCCCGGGAGCATTTAAAGCTCTTCCCACAGTCAGAACATTTAAAGGGTCTCTCGTCAGTGTGAACAA
Source organism: Somniosus microcephalus (assembly GCF_052327205.1). Taxonomy (NCBI): domain Eukaryota; kingdom Metazoa; phylum Chordata; class Chondrichthyes; order Squaliformes; family Somniosidae; genus Somniosus; species Somniosus microcephalus. The sequence continues at coordinate 31,328,069 of NC_140990.1, read as the reverse complement.
GCTGGTGTGTCTGCAGGGTGGATGACACAGTGAATCCCTTCCCACACACGGAGCAGGTGAATGGCCTCTCTCCAGTGTGGAGGAGCCGGTGTTGCTTCAGCTCCCCAGAGCTTTTGAAACTCTTCCCACAGTCAGAACATTTAAAGGGTCTCTCGTCAGTGTGAACAAGCTGGTGTGTCTGCAGGGTGGATGACACAGTGAATCCCTTCCCACACACGGAGCAGGTGAATGGCCTCTCCCCAGTGTGAACTCGCTGGTGTCTCAGCAGGTCGGAGGGCTGAGTGTATCCCTTCCCACACATGGAGCAGGTGAACGGTTTCTCCCCAGTGTGAACTCGCTGGTGTGACAGGAGGTTGGATGACTGAGTGAATCCCTTCCCACATTCGGAGCAGGTGAATGGCCTCTCTCCAGTGTGTGGGTGTTGGTGTCTCTTCAGATTCCCGGAGCTTTTAAAACTCTTCCCACAGTCAGAACAGTTAAAGGGTCTCTCGTTAGTGTGAACTCGCTGGTGTTGCTTAAGCTCCCGGGGGATTTTAAAGCTCTTCCCACAGTTAGGACACTGAAATGGTCTCTCGTCAGTGTGAACAAGCTGGTGTCCCTTTAGCTCCCCGGAGCTTTTAAAGCTCTTCCCACAGTCAGAACAGTTAAATGGTCTCTCATCAGTGTGAACTCGCTGGTGTCCCTTCAGCTCCCCGGAGCTTTTAAAGCTCTTCCCACAGTCAGAACAGTTAAACGGCCTGTCATCAGTGTGAACTCGCTGGTGTGTCTTCAGATCCTGGGGGCTTTTAAAGCTTTTCCCACAGTCAGAACACTGAAATGGTCTCTCGTCAGTGTGAACTCGCTGGTGTGTTTGCAGGTGGGATGAATAAAGAAATCCCTTTCCACACACGGAACAGGTGAACGGACTGCCCCTGGTGCGACTGCGCTGCTGAACTTCCAATGCAGACGGGGAACTGAATCCCTTCCCGCCATCCCCACCTTTACCCGGTTTCTCCCCGGTGTGACGGTGCATGTGTCTCGCCAGGTCAGGCGATCGGCTGAATCCGCGACCACACACCGAACACATGTGCGGTTTGTCATCGCTGCGATCACTGCTTTCTCCTTCCATGTGCAAAGGCCGATGATATTCAGGTCCTGATGAATCGAGCGACTCTGTCAGATGTTGATGTGATGTTTGGTCTGAGCTTCCTGCCTGTAACTGCTCCACTTCTATAACCCTGTAAATTGAGTTCAGAAAACGATCAGAGGCAAACTGTTGTTTAATTTTCCCCTTTCCGACCCTAGGGGCAGTGAAGCTGATTTTCAGGCTCCAGCTGCTGCACAGGTTGGTTGAAAGGATCAGCAGTAATGGCAGCTGTAATACCCACAAGCCCCAGCGCTCCAGAGAGCGCTCTGTTGACTCTGAGTCCCGCGCATGTGCTCATGGCCCCCGCGCTCTCCCTCCTGCTCCACAATCGCCCGTCCCGATCGGTCCACAACGCGCATGCTCAGCACACAAAACCCCGCGGTTGGAACATCGGGCGCGCATGCGAAGCCGCAACATGTGGTACGCGTGCGCGGCTCAGGTGGGGGCGAGTCGGTGTTTCGCCTCAGCCGCCAGGGAGGTGCGCATGTGCAGGACGACCCAACATTCTTCCTGTCAGCAATCACTCCCTCGTTTCTTTAATAAAAACAGAAAAAGCTGGAAATACTCAGCAGGTCAGGCAGCATCTGTGGAGACAGAAACAGAGTTAACGTTTCAGGTCGATGACCTTTCGTCAGAACTGCTTGTTCTTTCATGTCAGCCAGTGGCTCAGTGGGTAGCACTCTCGCCTCCGAGTCAGAAAATTGTGGGTTCAAGTCCCACTCCAGAGACTTGAACACAAAAATCCAGGCTGACACTCTAGTGCAGTACTGAGGGAGAGCTGCACTGTCGGAGGTGCCTTCTTTCGGATGAGACGTTAAACTAAGGCCCTGTCTGCTCTCTCAGGTGGATGTCAACGATCCTATGGCACTATTTTGAATAAGAGCAGGGGAGTTATCCCTGGTGTCTGAGCCAATGTCTTTATCCCTTAAACAACATAACAAAAAACATAGATTATCTGGTCATTATCAGATTGCTGTTTGTGGGAGCTTGCTATGCGCTAATTGGCCACTGCGTTTCCCACATTACAACAGTGACTACACTTCAAAAGTACTTCATTGTCTATAAAGCACTTTCGGACATCTGGTGGTGGTGAAAGGCACTATATAAATGCAAGTCTTTCTTCACTGGTCTCACCAGCGCCGTCTTCTGGCTGATGGTTGATTGACAGCCAAGAGTCCACACAGTGACCCCTCCCGGTCACCAAGGGTAATAACTGCGCATGCCCAGAGACCAACCCCCCCTCCCACACACGGAGCTGCGCCTGCGCACTTGGATCCTGCTGGACGGAGTCAGCGCGGGGCATTCCGCGAAAGGCCTTGGTGTCGGATCTAGAGTCGCGATCGGTGACACAAAGTGAGTTTTCTCCGCTCCGATTGGGTGGAGAATCGTGGGGGGAGGGGTGGATCGGGAGAGAAATAGAAAAACCTGAGAGTCCACGAGGCCCCGGACTGAGCGGCGTCAGTTGGACGGCGCACGTGATCTCCACGGAAACATGTGACCCGGGCCCACAGCCTGATTGACGGGAGCTTCTGACCAATAGGGAGCGAGCGGGGCGGGGCTGGAGGAGCGAGCAGGCGGCGGGTCCTCCAACCAATCGGGGAGCCCGAGGGGCGGGACTAATGCCGGCTGATTGTCTGATCCACAGGGCAGCGAGTTTCTCCAGTCCCTTGTTCAGGGCCCGGGGCCAGGGGAGGCTGTGGGCCTTTATTCCCCTTATTGGACACAAGGCTCTTTGTCTCACAACACACTGGCTCAGGTTTTAATAGAGACTTTTTAAATTCATCAATAAAAGCAGATAAACCTCGTGCTTCTGTGGAACAAACTTTCTAATATTTTATAGAATTATAGAATGGTTACAGCACAGAAGGAGGCCATTCGGCCCGTCGAGCCCGTGCCGGCTCTCTGCAAGATCACTTCAGTTAGTCCCACTCCCCGCCCTTTCCTCGTAACCCTGTAAATTTCTTTACTTCAGGTACTTATCCAATTCCCTTTTGAAAGCCGTGATTGAATCTGCCTCCACCACCCTTTCAGGCAGTGCATTCCAGATCCTAACCACTCGCTGCGTAAAAAAGTTTTTCCTCATGTCGCCTTTGGTTCTTCTGTCAATCCCCTTAAATCTGTGTCCTCTGGTTCTCGACCCTTCCGCCAATGGGAACAGTTTCTCTCTATCTACTCTGTCTGGACCCCTCATGATTTTGAACACCTCTATCAAATCTCCTCTCAACTTTCTCTGCTCTAAGGAGAACAACCCCAGCTTCTCCAGTCTATCCATGTAACTGAAGTCCCTCATCCCTGGAACCATTCTTGTCAATCTTTTCTGCACCCTCTCTAAGGCCTTCACATCCTTCATAAAGTGCGGTGCCCAGAATTGGACACAATACTCCAGTTGAGGCCGAACCAGTGTTTTATAAAGGTTCATCATAACTTCCTTGCTTTTGGACTCTATGCCTCTATTTATAAAGCCCAGGATCCCGGATGCTTTTTTAACCGCTTTCTCAACCTGCCCTGTCAAGGGAGGTGGATTCTGGGGGAGATTAGGTTGTTAGACACTGTCCGCACAATGTAAAAGAGTATTGTTTTAGGAACAAGTATTTCTGTAAAGGCTTTTAATCCAGTTTACATACAGATTTGTTTTAATTCATTCTCGGGATGTGGGCATCGCTCACAAGAGCAGCAAATATTGCCAATCCCCAATTGCCCGTTGAGAAGGGGGTGGTGAGTCGCCTTCTTGAACCGCTGCAGTCCGTGTGGTGAAGGTACTCCCACGATGTTGTTCGGTAAGGAGTTCCAGGATTTTGACCCAGCAACGATGAATATGTCTAAGTCAGGATGGTGTGTGACTTGGAGGGGAACTTGGAGATGATGGTGCTCCCATGCAACAGCTGCCCTTGTCCTTCTAGGTGGTGGAGGTTGTGGGTTTTGGAGGTTCTGTCAAAGTTCTGGTCGAGTTGCAGATGTATAAAGTTCCTTTCCTTCGCCCCCCCTCGCCCTCCCACTCCCACCTCTCTCTCTCTCTCTCCTCCAATAGAGGCCAGAGTCGTGTGTAGGCCCAGACCAGGTGGTGGATTCCCTTCCCTGAAGGGCATCAGTGAACCAGTTGGGTTTTTACGACAATCCGGCAGCTTTCATGGTCACTTTTTCCTAGTGCCGGCCCCACAAATGACCAGATTCATTAAACTCAATTTCACAACCTGCCTCTTTAGTGGGTTCTCTCTCACACTCCTTTTCTCCTCTTTTAAAATCATTTTACAGGATGTTAGGTGAGGATTTGCAGACGGAAAGCTCAAACCAAACATCACGTCAAGATCTGACAGAGTCACTCAATTCATCGGATCTGAATATCACCGGCTTCTGAACATGGAAGCAAAAAGCATCGTTCACAGCGGGGAGAAACCGTACACATGTTCTCTGTGTGGACGAGGCTTCAACCGATCCTCTGGCCTATCGAAACACAAGTGCATTCACACCGGAGAGAGGCCATTCACCTGCTCTGAGTGTGGGAAGGGATTCACTAATTCATCCCACCGACTGATACACCAGCGAGTTCACACTGGGGTGAGGCCGTTCACCTGCTCTGAGTGTGGGAAGGGATTCACTCAGTCATCCAACCTGCTGAGACACCAGCGAGTTCACACTAGAGAGAGTCCGTTCACCTGCTCCATGTGTGGGAAGGGATTCAATCAGTCATCCAACCTACTGAATCACCAGCGAGTTCACTCTGATGAGAGACCTTTTAAATGTTCAGACTGTGGGAAGTGCTATAAAAGTTCTAGGAACCTGACGTGTCATCAACGTGTTCACACTGATGAGAGACCGTTCAGGTGCTCTCACTGCAGGATTGGGTTCAGGCGATCATCTGAACTCACGGTACACCAGCACACTCACACTGGGGAGAGGCCGTTCACCTGCTCCGTGTGTGGGAAGGGATTCACTCAGTCATCCGACCTGCTGAGACACCAGCGAGTTCACACTGGGGAGAGGCCGTTCACCTGCCCTGAGTGTGGGAAGGGATTCAATAATTTATCCGACTTTCTAACACACCAGCGAGTTCACACCGGGGAGAGGTCGTTCACCTGCCCTGAGTGGGAAGGGATTCACTCGTTCATCCACCCTGTTGAGACACCAGCTAGTTCACACTAGGGAGAGGCTGTTCACCTGCTCCGTGTGTGGGAAGGGATTTACTCAGTCATCCACCCTGCTGAGACACCAGCGAGTTCACACTGGGGAGAGGCTGTTCACCTGCTCCGTGTGTGGGAAGGAATTCACTCATTCATCCCACCTGCTGAAACACCAGCGAATTCACAAGTCACTGCAGGGGTTGGATTCTGTTGTTATTGCTGCTGTTAATCACATCCAGGACTGAACCATGTTCATTCTGACAGTTGGGATTTGTTTCTGCTGATGTTAATAACCCCTATAACTTTGCTGGAGTTTAATATTCTGGATAGATGTCAAATAAATCAGCTTTGTGTTAAACACATTGCTGTAGATTTTTGTCACCAAACTGGGGGACGGATCGTACGGGGGGAACAGAACTTCAGCCTGGACACAGTCCTTCAGGGCCACAGAGAGGGGCAAACGGCACTTTGGCCTTTCTTGAGGTGTGTATGAAATGTGTCCCAGCCGCTCTCGGCCGTGGTTCAGAGCTCCCAGGCCCGGGGTAGAAGGCTCCTCTAGAAATGAGCCCCAGTCCATTATTTGCTTCTTTTATGGCCTCATTAACCTGCTTCGCTACTTTTAGCGATTTGTGTATCTGGACCCTGAGATCCCTTTGCTCCTCTACCCCATTTAAACTCTTATTTTCCAAGTAGTGTGTGGCCTCCTTATTCTTCCTACCAAAACACACCACCTCACACTTAGCTATATTGAAATTTATTTGCCAATTGCATGCCCTTTCTGCAAATTTATTAATGTCTTGCATTTTGTCGCAGTCTTCCTCAGTATTAACTCTACCTCCCAATTTGGTGTCATCGACAAATTTTGAAATTGTACCTCTGATTCCCGAGTCCAAATCGTTTATGTAAATGGTGAAAAACAGTGGTCCCAGCGCCGATCCCTGTGGAACACCACTTCCCACCTTTTGCCAGTCTGAGTAGCTACTCCCAACCCCTACTCTCTGTTTTCTGTTTTGTAACCAGCTTGCGATCTATAACAGTTTGTAAGATCGACAAGATGACCCAGGTCAGGCCGTGTGGAGTGAAGGGCCCGGCAGCAGAATGGATTGAAAGATGGCTACAAAACCAAACAATTGACAAAAAGGGAGAAAATAGAATGAGTTTAAATTAGCAAGAAATATAAAAACAGACTGTAAGAGCTTCTAGTATGTAAAAAGAACGAGAGTAGCTAAAGCAAGTGTTGGTCCATTAGAGGCTGAGACAGGAGAAATGATATTGGGGAACAAGGAAATGGCAGAGACTTTAAACACCTTTTTGTATCTGTCTTCACAGTAGAAGACACAAAAAGTATACCAAAAATAGTGGGGAACCAAGGGGTTACTGAGAGCGAGGAACTTAAAATAATTAATATCAGTAGAGAAAAAAGTACTTGAGGAACTAATGGGACTAAAAGCCAACAAATCCCCTGGACCTGACGGCCTACATCCTAGGGTTCAAAAAGGAGGCCGCGGAGATAGTGAATTCATTGGTTTTGATCTTCCAAAATTCCTAGATTCAGGAATGGTCCCAGCAGATTGGAAGGTAGTAAATGTAACCCCGCTATTCAAGAAAGGAGGGAGAGAAAACAGGGAACTACAGGCCAGTTAGCCTGACATCAGTTGTCGGGAAAATGCTGGAACTCATTATTAAGGAAGTGGTATTAGGGTACTTAGAAAATCATAATATGGTTAGGCAGAGTCAACATGGTTTTATGAAAGGTAAATTGTGTTTGACAAATTTAATAGAGTTTTTTGAGGATGTAACTAGCAGGGTAGATAAAGGGGAACCAGTGGATGTAGTATATTTGGATTTCTGCATGGCACCGATAAGGTGCCGCATAAGAGGTTGTTAAGCAAGATTAGGGCTCATGGGGTTGGAGGTAATGTATTTGCATGGATAAAGGATTGGTTAACAGATGGAAAAGAGAGTTGGGATAAATGGGTCATTTTCAGATTGGCAGGCTGTAACTAGTGGGGCGCTGTAAGGGTCAGTGCCTCAGCTATTTACAATTTATATTAATGACTTAGATGAAGTGACTGATTGCAATGTTTCCAATGCAAGTTTGCTGATGATACAAAGCTAGGCGGGACAATAAGCTGTGAGGAGAATACAAAGACTCTGCAAAGGGATATGTACAGGTTAAGTGAATGGGCAAAAAGGTGGCAGATTGAGTATAATGTGGGGAAATGTGAGGTTATTCACTTTGGTAAGACGAACAAAAAAAACAGAATATTTTTTAAATGGTGGTAAACTATTAAATGTTGGTGTCCAGAGAAATTTAGGTGTCCTCGTACAAGAAACACAGAAAGCTAGCATGCAGGTACAGCAAGCAATGAGGAAGGCAAATGGCATGTTGGCCTTTATTGCAAGGGGGTTGGAGTATAAGAGTAAGGAAGTCTTGCTACAATTGTACAGGGCCTTGGTGAGACCACACCTGGAGTACTGTGCACAGTTTTGGTCTCCTTATCTAAGGAAGGATATACTTGCCTTGGAGGCGGTGCAACGAAGGTTCACTAGATTGATTCCTGTGATGAGAGGGCTGTCCTATGATGAGAGATTGAGTAGATTGGGCCGATACTCTCTGGAGTTTAGGAGAATGAGAGGTGATCTCATTGAAACATACAAGATTCTGAGGGGGATTGACAGGGTAGATGCTGAGAGGTTGTTTCCCCTGGCTGCAGAGTCTAGAACTTGGGGCCATAGTCTCAGGATAAGAGGTTTGGCCTTTTAAGATGGAGATCAGGAGAAATGTCTTCACTCAGAGGGTTGTAAATCTTTGGAATTCTCTGCCCCAAAGTGCTGTGGATGGTCAGTCATTGAGTATATTCAAGGCTGAGATGGTTCGATATTTGGACTCCAGAGGAATCAAGGGATATGGAGATAGGGCAGGAAAGTGGAGATGAGGTAGAAGATCAGCCATGATCTTATTGAATGGTGGAGCAGGCTCGAGGGGCCGTATGGCCCACTCCTGCTCCTGATTCTTATGTTCTTATGTAAAACAGAAATCAGAGGGTTGGAGTTAAGGGAAGTTTGTTGCCATCTTTCCATCCATTCTGCTGCCTGGCCCTTGACTCCACTTGGCCTGACCGTGATCACCCTGTAGACCGTACATATTACAGACACAGTGCACCAGTGGTGGAGGGGGTGGATATCGAGTCCTGTGGCAGGGGCTCTGCCGGATTTTTCCGTCCCGTGTGTTTTGAGGCATCGCTAGTTGCATTTTTCACCTCTTTCCACCTTTTAAAAAAAACATTTTTGCCAGTTTATTAAAGCCATTAAAAACTTCCCAGATAAGTCACACAAAAAAATGAGGCCTTGTATGTTTCCGTCAGAATGACAGGCTTGAACTCGAGTTAGAAATCACAGTTAGAAAACATTCAGCAATTAAACCAGACTGAGCAGGGCCCGAGGTGTGAGTTAGGAATGGAAAAGTGGAGGCCAGCGTCCTTTGCACCAGGGCTGAGGACCCAGGCACTCAGGTTTCTGTATAATTTATTTATTCATTTTGTTAAATGCCCAATATTGCAGGGCAGTGTCCTAGGCCCACCCATCTTCAGCTACTTCATCAATGATCTTCCCTCCATCATAAGGTCAGAAGTGGGGTTGTTTGCTGATGACTGCACAGTGTTCAGTTCCATTCGCAACTCCTCAGATAATGAAGCAGTCCATGCCCACATGCAGCAAGACCCGGATGACATTCAGGCTTGGGCTAACAAGTGGCAGGTAACATTCACGTCACAGAAGTGCCAGGCAATGACTATCTCCAACAAGCGAGAGTCTAACCACCGCCCCTTGACATTCAATGGCATTACCATCGCCGAATCCCCGACCATCAACATCCTGGGGGTCACCATTGACCAGAAACTTAACTGGACCAGCCACATAAATACTGTGGCTATAAGAGCTGGTCCAAGGCTGGGTATTCTGTGACGAGTGTCTCACCTCCTGACTCCCCAAAGCCTTTCCACCATCTACAAGGCACAAGGAAGGAGTGTGATGGAAATACTCTCCACTTGTCTGGATGAGTGCAGCTCCAACAACACTCAAGGAGCTTGACACCATCCAGGACAAAGCAGCCTACTTGATTGGCACCCTATCCACCATCTTAAACATTCACTCCCTCCACCACCGGCGTACCGTGGCTGCAGTGTGTACCTTCTACAAGATGCACTGCGGCAACTCACCAAGGCTTCTTCGGCAGCACCTCCAAAACCCACGATCTCTACCACCTGAAGGACAAAGGCAGCAGGTGCAGGGGAACACCACCGCCTCCAGGTTCCCCTCCAAGTCACACACCATCCTTCATCGTCGCTGGGTCAAAATCCTGGAACTCCCTCCCTAACAGCACTGTGGGAGTACCTTCACCACACGGACTGCAGCGGTTCAAGAAGGTGGCTCACCACCACCTTCTCAAGGGCAATTAGGGATGGGTAATAAATGCTGGCCTTGCCAGTGACGCCCACATCCCATGAACGAATCTAAAAGAAAATCTCAACCGGCCTGGCGGGTCATCTTGCTGTCCGGCGGAGGCGAGGTTCCCCAATGGAGGGCTCTCTACGCGGGGGTCCTTCCCTGCACCATTGGGGATCTGGGGTGGAGACTGTTGTAATGAACTGTCGTGTGCAACAGTTTTTAAGCTCCTTTCCAGACTTAAAAGGCCAGATGCGGTTTCTGTGGCCTAGAGGAGTCCACGGGCTGTGTATATATTCAGTGAGAGAGGTTCCAGCCCCTGTATAGTTACCTGAAGGGGCTGCTCCTCAACTCTTGGTTACACTTTAGCCTCACACTTCTAATCTTTGCCCGCCCGGTGCGGAGGGGGGTGGGTAAGTCAGAGGATCTTCTCCTGGACCTGCTCTTGGGCCTGGCGAAAACAGCAATTTGTAGGCCCAGGATGGGTGGGGCCCATGGCGGGGGGGGGGTCACTCTGGCTGCCTGCCTCTCTCCCGTGGTCTTGTCCCTGCCCGGGTGGCCCTGGAGAGGGAGCAGGCGGTGTCCACCGGTTCACTTGATACCTTCCTCGACCAGTGGGCACCTCAGGTTAAAGAGGCGATAATCGATCCTCACAATCAGATTATGATTGAATTATTATTTGTGAGTGTCGCTGTATTGTACACAGTTATTATTCATAGAATAGATTCATAGAAACTTACAGCACAGAAGGAGGCCATTCGGCCCGTCGTGCCTGTGCCGGCTCTTTGAAAGAGTCGTCGTGTTTAGTCCCACATCCTCACTTTTTGTCCGTAACCCTGTCAGTTGCTCCAGTTCCCGTCCAACTCTGCTTTACAATTATTAACGGAATCAGCTTCAACCATCTTTTCAGGTCGAGCGTTCCAGATCCCCACAACTCTCTGAGTGGAAACATTTCTCCTCATCTCTCCTCTAGATCCTTTGACAATATTTTTGAATCTTTGACCTCTAGTTACTGACCCACTCACCAGAGGGAATGTTTCTTTCCCTAATTATTCTGTCAAAATCTCTCACCATCTTGAAAACCTCTATTAAATCACCTCTGAACCTTCTCTGTACCAAGGAGGACAGTCCTAACTTTTCCAACCTCTCCTCATAACTGAAGTCCCTCATCCCGGGTAACATCCTGGTAAACCTCCTCTGGGCCCTTTCTAAGGCCTTTACACCTTTCCTCAAGTGAGGGGCCCAGAATTGTCCACAACACTCCAGCTGAGGCCTAACCTGTGATTTATGAAGTTCCAGCATCATCTCTTTGTTTTTATATTCTATTCCTCTGTTTATAAACCCAAGTAACCGGTTATTGTTTGTTTAATGTCTGTGGGGCACTGGGGCACTTGTCTTAATGGGTTTTGCTCCCATCTGGTGTCACTGGGGCAACTTAGAGTCACCCCTACAGGTGGTGAGAAATGGCCCAATCTCAATCGGACGACAAATAAATTAATTTTCTCTTCACCAATTCAGGGTTTCAATTCTTTACCCAGAATTCGCGACGCGGTAGAATCAGCCCCATCAATGACAACCCAATCCTTGTGCACCGGCTCATCACTGGACTGTGCTCTGAGCATATGCAGTGCGAGTGGTGGAGACGGACTGAGGTGAGTGTCCTCCTTGGAGGGGAACCAGGTAAAGAGGGCGAGTGTCCTCCTTGGAGGGAAACCAGGTAAAGCGGGTGAGTGTCCTCCTTGGAGGGGAACCAGGTAAAGAGGGCGAGTGTCCTCCTTGGAGGGGAACCAGGCAATGAGGGCGAGTGTCCTCCTTGGAGGGGAACCAGGCAAAGAGGGCGAGTGTCCTCCTTGGAGGGGAACCAGGCAATGAGGGCGAGTGTCTTCCTTGGAGGGGAACCAGGTAAAGAGGGCGAGTGTCTTCCTTGGAGGGGAACCAGGCAATGAGGGCGAGTGTCTTCCTTGGAGGGGAACCAGGTAAAGAGGGCGAGTGTCTTCCTTGGAGGGGAACCAGGCAACGAGGGCGAGTGTCCTCCTTGGAGGGGAACCAGGCAAAGAGGGCGAGTGTCCTCCTTGGAGGGGAACCAGGTAAAGAGGGCGAGTGTCCTCCTTGGAGGGGAACCAGGTAAAGAGGGCGAGTGTCCTCCTTGGAGGGGAACCAGGTAAAGAGGGCGAGTGTCCTCCTTGGAGGGGAACCAGGTAAAGAGGGCGAGTGTCCTCCTTGGAGGGGAACCAGCTAAAGAGGGCGAGTGTCCTCCTTGGAGGGAAACCTACCCTCAAAAAAGTGAAATATCTTGGAGTAGGGAATTGGAGGAGGATGAGCGTTGTGGCACAGAGCTGGAGAATCTACTTAACGGAGTGGCTTGCTAAACAGAGTGGTAAGGGGAATTTGGTGAGAATGGGAATTGGATGCTGAGGGGGAAGGAGGTGCTCAGTAATTTAAACCATGGAGCAACAGTAAATAATAAATAATCACACCGGAGGACACAGAAAAAAGTGATGTTATAATCAACACACATCAGAGCAAATTAACATAAGTATATCGGTAAGAATATCAATATCCCTTTGTGTGTTTAGCCTTTTTAGTGGTTAGTGGTTAAGCTTGACTTAGTAAGGATTTATTAGTGCAAGTAAGTGTACTCCTTTTCATGCACACTTAAACAAATAAACTGTAACTAATAAAACTTTAAAATGAAACTTAACAAATTAAATTAAAATGTGGTTGTCGGTGGTGATGATGCACTCCAGTCCCCGCGATGCCCACCGGTCTCGGAAGGCCTCGAGTGTGCCGGCGGACACCGCGTGCTCCATCTCCAGGGCCACCCGGGCGTGAATGTGGCCGCGGTGCAAGTAAGTGTAAGTCAAAGGAAACAATGTAAGTGATTCAATTCTAACTACTTTTAAAGGTGCTCATAACTGATAAATAGCAAAGTAATTGATCACAGTTCAAGAAATAAATTACAGATAACAAAAAATGAATGAATGAATTCATTCATTCATTCATTAATAAAGCCCAGGCAGTGTGTGGGGATTGTAGTATGTGGGAGTTTGTGAACAACGAGACTGTCCCAGACTGCCACATTTGCAGCAAATGTCTCTGCCTCATGACATTCCAGCTCACAGTCAGTGACCTGGAGTCCGAGCTAGAGACACTCCGACATATAAGGGAGGAGCAGGAATTACTGGATAATTTACTCGAGTACAGTCACACACCAGAAGAAAGCACAGGTGCAGGAAGGGGAGAGTGTGACTGTCAGTCAGCCGGGTAAGGGGAATGTAGGAGAAGTAGTGAAGGAAGTCCAGCAGACACTGCTCCTGTCCAACAGGTACAAAGTACTCAATACCTGTGAGGATCAGGAGAAAGACTGGGAAGGACAGCTAGAATGCTGCCCAAGGCACCATGGAACAGGAGGCTGTCCAGGGGGTGGAGGAGCAGAGTGGAAACATTGTAGTATAGGGGATTCTATAATTAGAAGGATAGGTAGTAATCTTTACAGTCAGGATCGAGAGTCCCGAAGGGTGTGTTGCCTTTCTGGTGTCAGGGTAAGGGACATCTCAAAATGGCTGGAAAAGAATCTGGACACCAAATCCAGGGACCACTTACATTGTGACACCAAATCCAGGGACAACTTACATTGTGACACCAAATCCAGGGATCATTTACACTGAGACTATAAATGGAAATCAGAGAGCCTCAGTATGGAGAATGGTCATGATGATGAAACCTGCTTTAATGAGGGTGAAAGGCGGGTATTGGATGAAGATTTGATGGTGGAATCAGATAGTGACACGTTATTTTCAGAAGCCCTTTTCAGGCAGGCTGATGATTGGATGTAACCAGCCCAACACCTGGACCCGCCTGTTCTTGTCCCCAAATCCCAAAGTCTAATGTCCCTGATGTATTTTTCTGTGAGAACTGTCGAGATGTGAAAGAAGGGGAAAAAAATCAGGCTCCAGCCAGAAAGAATGTTCCTTGAATGAACAATTCATGAGGCTGTTCCGTGACTCGTCTGTGTGAGGTTAAAAAACACGAAATGAAAAAGATGCATCCAGTGACACCTGTGTTGTTAATAATGGTTTCGAACCCTAATCACTAATGCCTAAGTCTAACCTCCAATTGACTACCCCCAACCACTAACCCCAATCATAACCAATAACCACTGGCCCCAACCACTAACCCCAATCCTAACCAATAACCACTAGCCCCAAACCACTAACCCCAATCCTAACCAATAACCACTACCCCCAATCCTAACCAATAACCACTGGCCCCAACCACTAACTCCAATCCTAACCAATAGCCACTAGCCCCAACCACTAACCCCAATCCTAACCAATAACCACTAGCCCCAACCACTAACCCCAATCCTAACCAATAACCACTACCCCCAATCCTAACCAATAACCACTGGCCCCAACCACTAACTCCAATCCTAACCAATAGCCACTAGCCCCAACCACTAACTCCAATCCTAACCAATAACCACTAGCCCCAACCACTAACCCCAATTCTAACCAATAACCACTAGCCCCAACCACTAGCCCCAATCCTAACCAATAACCACTAGCCCCAACCACTAACCCCAATCCTAACCAATAACCACTGGCCCCAACCACTAACCCCAATCCTAACCAATAACCACTAGCCCCAACCACTAACCCCAATCCTAACCAATAACCACTAGCCCCAACCACTAACCCCAATCCTAACCAATAACCACTGGCCCCAACCACTAACCCCAATCCTAACCAATAACCACGAGCCCCAACCACTAACCCCAATTCTAACCAATAACCACTAGCCCCAACCACTAGCCCCAATCCTAACCAATAACCACTAGCCCCAACCACTAACCACTAGCCCCAACCACTAATCCCAACCAATAACCACTATCCCCAACCACTAACCCCAATCCTAACCAATAACCACTGGCCCCAACTGTAGTGTATGTGCCTTTAAGAGCCCCAGGTGTGCTGTAATGCCGGTAATTGCCACTCGGGCTATATAAGCCTGTATATTGTGTATATCCGTTAGAACCCCCCCCAGACTTTGCTTAGTAAACACCTATGAACCAACTCCTGTCTTCAGTGTCTTTATCAACACACGGACACTACAGTGGCGACGAAGTGGAAACGGACTTACCTGCAATTCGGCAGCACCTCAAGGACATCGATTCCTCGGGCGTCCAGAAGACTCAAGAAAGTGAGAGAAGCTGTGGTTTCACCAGCTGGCCAAGCTGGTGGCAGGTACTGCGCTAATCCTACCTGGGCGTCAGGCTGGGTCTCCAGCGGCTGGCTCTACAGCTGAGACAGGCAGCGAAATCGGAGGCAAGCAATAACGGACTGGGAGGGAGCACTCGGGAGACGGCCAGCGCGGCAATCAGGTCAGCGTTCAGACCTGGAGAGAAAGTCCGGCGGGAACGAGTCTCCAACTGTAAATAATTTTTTTTTAAAAAGAACGGAAACCGCGGGAAACAGCGTCGTCATCGGCAGCAGTGGCGGAAAAGCGCGGGAAGCGCCATATCTTTGCTGCAAAAAAGAAAGAAAAGCGCGGGAAGCGCCATATCTTTTCTGAAATGCCTAAGTCTGGCAATATTGATGCTTTTGATAGCGAAATAGAAGATTGGACCACATACGTGGAAAGAGTAGAGGTATATTGCACTGCAAATGGAATAGAAGATGAAAAAAAAGCTTCAGTACTGCTGAACCTAATGGGCGCAAAGGCATACGGGCTGTTACGAAATTTAATCACTCCAGCCAAACCAAAGGACAAGAATTTTAAAGAAATTGTTGATACCCTGCAGGAGCACTTAAACCCAACACCGCTGCTGATAGCGGAACGATTCAAATTCTTCAAGAGAAATCAACACAAGAATGAAAGTAACACTGATTACCTAACCGAATTAAGAAAGCTATCAAAGTACTGCCAATTCGGGGCAGGACTATCAGATTATCACAGAAATCACAGAAACCCCACAGTGCAGATAGAGGCCATTTCGGCCCATCGAGCCTGCACTGACACATATCCCACCCGATCCCCGTAACCCCTACACCAACACATGTCCCACCCTATCCCTGTAACCCCACGTATTTAATCCCCCTAACACTAAGGGTCAATTTATCATAGCCAATCAACCTAACCCGCACATCTTTGGACTGTGGGAGGAAACCGGAGCACCCGGAGAAAACCCACGCAAACACGGGAAGAATGTGCAAACTCCACACAGACAGTCGCCCGAGGCCGGATTCGAACCCGGGTCTCTGGCGCTGTGAGGCAACAGTGCTAACCACTATGCCACCGTGCTGCCCTTATCTTCGAGACAAATTCGTTTGCGGTCTCTTAAGTGAAGGAACACAAAAAAGGCTGCTTTCTGAAAAAGATTTAACATTGGACAAAGCTTTCAGTATGGCTGTATCATATGAAGCAGCAGCAAGAGGAGCTGCAGAGATACAACAAAAGACACAGGACTTCGGCACCCATGAAATGACACAGGGTTTCGAAAGATGTTATCGCTGCGGCATATCCACCCATAACCAGAGGGACTGCTGGTTCAAAGACAAAGCATGCAGGCAATGCGGAAAGATTGGACACATTGCACGGGTATGCCGATCTGGACAAAATAAATCCACAGACAGAAAAAAAAAATCAATAAAGGAAAGTACAGGAAGGTACAAATGATGACTGACAGTAGCTCCGAAGACCAGAAGAGCGATAGCGACTCCGAAAACAAGAGACTAAGCTGTCTCAAATTACATAATGTACTTGCCAAAGATGATTACCAAACCATTTGGGTTACCCTCACGATAGCAGGGTCCCCAGTTAAAATGGAGCTAGATACAGGATCAGCTCTAACCGTAATAAATCGACGGGATTACGAGAGGCTATTTTTGCATATACAGGTAGACTACCCTTTATCCGAACTTCCGAAAACTGAAACCCTCTAAAAACCGAAGGTTTTTTCGGTCAGCGTAAGTCGTGCGCACGACATGACCAGAGTGGCGCACGACTTACGCTGAGCAGAGGGTCAGCGTAAGTCGTGCGCACGACCCCCCGCCGACCCCGACCCCCGCCGACCCCCCCGCGGACCCTGACCCCCGCCGACTTACGCAGAGCAGAGGGTCAGCGTAAGTCGTGCGCACGACCCCCCGCCGAACCACCTGACTCTCTTCCAAAGGCTCGAAAGCAACGAGAGCTCTGAGCCCACGGCGGTGCCGGCCCCTGTTCCGACCGAGCACGACGACCTGTTGGTGGAAATGCGGAACTTCATTGCATTCCAGGCTAGCAGCGACGGACAAGCCACGACTGCAGACCCCCCCGCGGACCACCGCCGACGCCCCCGCGGACCCCGACCCCCCCGCGGACCCCCGCCGACCCCGACCCCCGCCGACCCCCGCCCCCCGCCGACCCACCTTCCGAAATCCAAAATTTTCCGAAAACCGAAACATGGCTGGTCCCGAGGTTTTCGGATAAAGGATAGTCTACCTGTACCTCTAAAAGACACATCCATTATCTTAAAAACATATACGGGGCAGAAAGTATACCCCAAAGGAAAAATAAGGGTGCCTGTTGTATACAACGGCAAAGAAATACAAAAGTTGTATTTATACATTCTACAAGATGGTGGTCCACCGTTGTTGGGACGTGAATGGATCAGAAAGATACGTTTAGACTGGCACTCCATTCAGGCACTGACGGTGACCAGTAAGAAAAAAAACAATGATGACATCATACCTGAACGATTAAAAGACATCTTGGCCAACGCCAAAGAAGTGTTTCAAGAGAAACTAGGAACCTTGGTGTGTGGATCCAGAGTGGTGATTCCACCCAAACTCCAGGATAAAGTGCTAAAGGAGCTTCACGAGGGGCATCTGGGTGGAGTGAAAATGAAGAACCTAGCTAGGGCGTTTGTATGGTGGCCAGGTATCGATGGAGACATTGAAGAAATGACCAAGAGCTGCCTAGGATGCCAGAAGGTCCAAAACGCTCCACCACAAGCCCCTCTACATCCATGGGAGTGGCCCTCATCTCCCTGGCAAAGGGTGCACATCGAATTTGCTGGTCCATTTATGGACTCAATGTTCTTAATCGCGGTTGATGCACACTCCAAGTGGCCGGAGGTAATAAAGATGTCCTCCACCACCACGGAAAAAACCATCACAGTATTAAGGACCATATTTGCCAGGAATGGGCTGCCGGAACAGATATGTTCTGATAATGGACCGCAATTTGTGTCCGAAGAATTCAAAAAGTTCTTAAAAAAACAATGGGGTTAAGCACTACACGTCCGCCCCATGCCATCCCGCCACCAATGGATTGGCTGAAAGGTTTGTCCAGACCTTCAAGAAGGCCATAAAGGCCATGGGTAATGAAGACATAAAACTTCAGCACAAGGTGGATAACTTCTTATTCGCATACAGGAATGCAACACATATGGTTACCAACCAAACTCCCGCCATGATGTTCTTCAATAGAAACCTAAGATGCCGGCTGGATTTGGTCAAGCCCAACATCAGAAGGGACGTGGAGAACCGGCAGTTTCAAGGCATTAATGAAAGGCCAACTAGAACCTTCCAGATAGGTCAACAAGTTTTGGCCCGGGACTACCGTACCGAGAAATGGCAGCCTGGAACTATCTGCACACGACTAGGACCACTGATGTATACCGTGGACATCGGAGAAAGCATAATACGGCGCCATGCTGACCAAATCATAAAGTCATCCGAAAAGGGACAACCTACACCACAACTCTATACGTCTAACGATGAAGTAGAGATACCCATATCTACCTCCGATCCGGTGATACTGGAACCCGATGAACCTGACACTGGCATTCAAGCCGAATCAGCCTTGCCAAAAGAACCTACTACACCACCAGAAACTACTACACCCCCGAGGCGTTATCCGGACCGAGTCAGGAAGCCTCCTGAGAGACTGACTTATAATTAATTAACTACAGCAATGTGTATATTATTTTTCTTATAACATGTAATTAATAATTACTTAAAATATGATGTACTGGTTAGCTAAAAGGGGAGGAATTGTAGTGTATGTGCCTTTAAGAGCCCCAGGTGTGCTGTAATGCCGGTAATTGCCACTCGGGCTATATAAGCCTGTATATTGTGTATATCCGTTAGAACCCCCCCCAGACTTTGCTTAGTAAACACCTATGAACCAACTCCTGTCTTCAGTGTCTTTATCAACACACAGACACTACACCAACCACTAACCCCAATCCTAACCAATAACCACTAACCCCAATTCTAACCAATAACCACTGGCCCCAACCACTAACCCCAATCCTAACCAATAATCACTAGCCGCAACCACTAACCCCAATCCTAACTAATAACCACTGGGCCCAAACACTAACCCCAATCCTAACCAATAACCACTAGCCCCAACCACTAACCCCTAAGCCTACACCCTAACCCCAGCCCTAACAAAGGATCATTGACAGGGTTTAATGGAGCAGAAAGACCTGATAATGCAAGTATTTGAAACAATTATCCCGATTAAAGAAATAGTACAAGGTATGTTAGTAACAAGAGATTAAATCAACAAGACCATCAAACTCAGAAATTAATATTACAAAGATTTCAAAGGTTATCTATCACGTGCAGTACATGTGGAGGAGTTTTACTAAATCAAATCCACAAAGGGTAATACTGATACAGATACAGATGATAACACATTTCAAATCTTAAGCAAGATAGTTCTATAAAGCTATGGTTCAAAGGAATTGCAGCTGAGTGTACTCTTTTGTGCTAACAAATAAACTGTAATGTAACTTAAAACATTAAAGGAAACTTAATAATTAAATTAACATTTCATTACCTGTGGTGATAATGCACTCCAGTCCCTGTGGTGTGCAGATGAGTGTACAGTGAGACACTACAGTTCAGTCTGTGACGCCCACAAGTCATGTACTCTAACAGAACAAGCTTGGAGTTTGATGTGGTAGAAGGTGAATTAGATGAAACATAGAAGATAGGAGCAGGAGTAGGCCATTCGGCCCCTCGAGCCTGCTCCGCCATTTAATGCGATCATGGCTGATCATCCAAGTTCAGTACCCGGTCCCTGCTTTCTCCCCATACCCCTTGATCCCTTTAGCCTTAAGAAATATATCCAACTCCTTCTTGAATATATTTAATGAATTGGCCTCTACTGCCTTCTGTGGTAGAGAGTTCCACAGGTTCACCACTCTCTGGGTGAAGAAATTCCTCCTCATCTCTGTCCTAAATGGCTTACCCCTTATCCTTAGACTGTGACCCCTGGTTCTGGACTCCCTGACCATCGGGAACATCCTTGCAGCATCTAGTCTGTCTAGTCCTGTTAGAATTTTATAAGTTTCGATGAGATCCCCTCTCATTCTTCTAAACTCCAGCGAGTACAAGCCCAATCGACCCAATCTCTCCTCATACGTCATTCCTGCCATCCCAGGTATCAGCCTGGTGAATCTTCGCTGCACTCCTTCCATGGCAAGAACATCCTTCCTCAGATAAGGCGACCAAAACTGCGCACAATACTCAAGGTGCGGTCTCACCAAGGCCCTGTACAACTGCAGCAAGACATCCTTGTTCCTGTACTCAAACCCTCTCGCTACGAAGGCCAATATACCATTTGCCTTCTTAACCGCCTGCTGCACCTGCATGCTTACTTTCAGCGACTGGTGCACAAGGATGCCCAGGTTTCGTTGCACTTCCCCTTCTCCCAATTTATTGCCATTCAGATAATAATCTGCCTTCCTGTTTTTGACACCAAAGTGGATAACCTCGCATTTATCCACGTTATATTGCATCTGCCATGCTTCTGCCCAATCATCCAACCTGTCCAAATCATACTGGAGTTTCTTGGCATCCTCCTCACAGCACACACGCCTGTGGTGCCCACAGGTAATGAGAACGGAAATAATCTAGAGTAAGAAAAGGCCCAAAAATTAAACATTAGGTAACAGAACATCAATTAGTCTTCTCTTATCATGGAGACATCAAATATTTGACACACTGTGTGTTTGAAACAAAGCTAATTCATTCACTATTTATACAGAATATTAATCTCCAGCGCAGGTACAGGGGTTATTAAGATCAGAAGAAACAAACCATAACTGCTAGAATGAACATGGTTCAGTCCTCAATGCAATCACAGTAAATCATGTTCTAGTCACTAATTTGGTCTTTCAATGAGCTGGGATTTTACCCAGCATTCCCTGCGGTGGGGAATGTGCCGCACCCAGGCACAGGAGCCCAGTGCACAGGCGCGGTAGGGGGAGGGTATATTAAGCATGTGCAGTGCGGTACTGGAGACGGACAGACGGAGAGGAACAGAAGCCGGGAGCGCGCTTCCGCACCGGGTAAGAATCGGCTGCGCAGGGGAGCAATGAACCGCTCGGTGGGTGGGGAGGCTTCATAAACAACTGGGATAGTCCGCAAACCCTGAAGAATAACCTGAAGATCCCGTGTTTGCATGTGCGGGGATTTCTTCCGCGAGCAGGCCCAGGTTAACTGCCGCCATCTTTGTAAAGGAGTGCGGAAAGTTCCAGTACGAAATAACAACAGAAAATGCTGGAAATACTCAGCAGGCCAGGCAGCATCCATGGAGAGAGAAACAGAGTTAACGTTTCAGGTCTGGGACCCTTCATCTGACATTCCCCCGTCCACTACTTTAGTCACCTCCTCAAAAAAATCAATCAGATTTGTCAGGCATGACCTACCTTTCACAAATCCATGCTGGCTCTCTCTGATCAACTGAAAATTTCCGAGGTGTTCAGTCACCTTATCCTTAATTATAGACTCTAGTAATTTCCCAACAACAGATGTTAGGATAACTGGTCTCTAATTCCCTGGTTTTCCTCTCTCGCCATTCTTAAATAGTGGAGAGACATGTGTAATTTTCCAATCTAAAGGAACAGTTCCTGAATCGGGAGAACTTTGGAAGATTATAGTTAAGGCATCTGCAATGTGCTCACCGACTTCCTTTAAAACCCAGGTGAGTGACTGCCCTTTGACACCAAGGCAGCTTTTGACCAAGTGTGGCACCAAGGAATCCGAGTACAGTTGAAGTCAATGGGAATCGGGGGGGAAACTCTCCACTGGCTGGAGTCACACCGAGCACAAAGGAAGATGGTTGTGGTGGTTGGAGGCCAATCATCTGAGCCCCAGGACATCGCTGCTGGAGTTCCTCAGGGCAGTGTCCTAGGCCCAACCATCTTCAGCTACTTCATCAATGACCTTCCCCCCCAACATAAGTTCAGAAGTGGGGATGTTCGCTGATGACTGCACAGTGTTCAGCGCCATTCACAACTCCTCAGATAATGAACCAGTCCGTGCCTGCATGCAGAGAGATCTGAACGACATTCAGGCTTAGTCTGATAAGTGGCAAGTAACATTTGTGCCACACAAGTGCCAGGCAATGACCATCTCCAACAAGATAAAGTAACCACTGGCCCTTGACATTCAATGGCATTACCATTGTTGAATCCCTTATCATCAACAAGCTGGGTGGTCACCATTGACCAGAAACTTAACTGGACCAGCCACATAAATACTGTGGCTACAAGAGCAGGTCAGAGGCTGGGTATTCTGCAGTGAGTGTCTCACCTCCTGACTCCCCAAAGCCTTTCCACCATCTACAAGGCACAAGTAAGGAGTGTGATGGAATAATCTCCACTTGCCTGGATGAGTGCAGCTCCAGCAACACTCAAGAAGCTCAACGCCATCCAGGACAAAGCAGCCCGCTTGATTGGCACCCCATCCACCACCTTAAACATTAACTCCCTCCACCACCGGCGTACCGTGGCTGCAGTGTGTACCATCTACAA
This sequence comes from Somniosus microcephalus, assembly GCF_052327205.1. NCBI lineage: Eukaryota > Metazoa > Chordata > Chondrichthyes > Squaliformes > Somniosidae > Somniosus > Somniosus microcephalus. The sequence continues at coordinate 31,305,562 of NC_140990.1, read as the reverse complement.
GATGCACTGCAGCAACTCGCCAAGGCTTCTTCGACAACACAGGGCTCAGTGCTAGGTCCCTTGCCTTTTATGGTATATATCAATGATCTAGACTTGAATATAGCAGGTATGATTAAGAAGTTTGCAGATGATACTAAAATCGACTGTGTGGCTGATATTGAAGAAGGAAGCTGCAGACTGCAGGAAGATATCAATAAATTGGTCAGGTGGGCAGAACAGTGGCAAATGGAATTCAATCCGGAGAAGTATGAGGTAATGCATTTGGGGAGGGCTAACAAGGAAAGGGAATACACATTAAATGGTAGGACACTGAGTAGTGTAGAGGAACAAAGGGACCTTGGAGTGCCTGTCCACAGATCCCTGAAGGTATCAGGCCAGGTAGATAAGGTGGTTAAGAAGGCATACGGAATGTTTGCCTTTATTAGCCGTGGCATAGAATACAAGAGCAGGGGGGTTATGCTTCAACTGTATAAAATACTAGTTAGGCCTCAGCTAGAGTACTGCGTGCAGTTCTGGTCACCACATTACAGGAAAGATGTGATTGCACTAGAGAGGGTAAAGAGGAGATTTACACGGATGTTGCTGGGTGTAGAGAATCTTAGCTATGCGGAAAGACTGGATAGGCTGGGTCTGTTTTCCTTGGAACAGAGGAGGCTGAGGGGAGACCTTATTCAGGTGTATAAAATTATGAGGGGAATAGATAAAGTGGATAGAAAGGACCTATTTCCCTTAGCAGAGGGGTCAAAAACCAGGGGGCACAGATTTAAAGTAATTGGTGGAAGGTTTGAGGGGATTTGAGGGGAAATGTCTTCACCCAGAGGGTTGTGGGGGTCTGGAACTCATTGCCTGAAAGGGTGGGAGAGGCAGGAACCCTAACCACGTTTAAAAAGTACTTGGATGTGCACTTGGGATGCTCTAACCTGCAGGGCTACGGACCAAGAGCTGGGAAGTGGGATTAGGCTGGATAGCTCTTTGGTGGCCGGCGCGGACACGATGGGCTGAAATGGCCTCCTTCCGTGGTGTAACTTTCTATGATTCTATGATTCTACACTGTCCCATCAAACACTCCCAGGGCAGGTACAGCACGGGTTAGATACAGAGTAAAGCTCCCTCTACACTATCCCATCAAACACTCCCAGGGCAAGGACAGCACGGGTTAGATACAGAGTAAAGCTTCCTCTACACTGTCCCATCAAACACTCCCAGGGCAGATACAGCACGGGTTAGATACAGAGTAAAGCTCCCTCTACACTGTCCCATCAAACACTCCCAGGGCAGATACAGCACGGGTTAGATACAGAGTAAAGCTCCCTCTACACTGTCCCATCAAACACTCCCAGGGCAGGTACAGCACGGGTTAGATACAGAGTAAAGCTCCCTCTACACTGTCCCATCAAACACTCCCAGGGCAGATACAGCACGGGTTAGATACAGAGTAAAGCTCCCTCTACACTGTCCCATCAAACACTCCCAGGGCAGGTACAGCACGGGTTAGATACAGAGTAAAGCTCCCTCTACACTGTCCCATCAAACACTCCCAGGGCAGATACAGCCCGGGTTAGATACAGAGTAAAGCTCCCTCTACACTGTCCCATCAAACACTCCCAGGGCAGGTACAGCACGGGTTAGATACAGAGTAAAGCTCCCTCTACACTGTCCCATCAAACACTCCCAGGGCAAGTACAGCACGGGTTAGATACAGAGTAAAGCTCCCTCTACACTATCCCATCAAACACTCCCAGGGCAAGTACAGCACGGGTTAGATACAGAGTAAAGCTTCCTCTACACTGTCCCATCAAGCAGTCCCAGGTCAGGTACAGCAGGGGTTAGATACAGAGTAAAGCTCCCTCTACACTGCTTCATCAAACACTCCCAGGGCAGGTACAGCATGGGTTAGATGCAGAGTAAATCTCCCTCTACACTGTCCCATCAAACACTCCCAGGGCAGATACAGCACGGGTTAGATACAGAGTAAAGCTCCCTCTACACTGTCCCATCAAACACTCCCAGGGCAGATACAGCACGGGTTAGATACAGAGTAAAGCTCCCTCTACACTGTCCCATCAAACACTCCCAGGGCAGATACAGCACGGGTTAGATACAGAGTAAAGCTCCCTCTGCACTGTCCCATCAAACACTCCCAGGGCAGGTACAGCATGGGTTAGATACAGAGTAAAGCTCCCTCTACACTGTCCCATCAAACACTCCCAGGGCAGATACAGCACGGGTTAGATACAGAGTAAAGCTCCCTCTACACTGTCCCATCAAACACTCCCAGGGCAGGTACAGCACGGGTTAGATACAGAGTAAAGCTCCCTCTACACTGTCCCATCAAACACTCCCAGGGCAGATACAGCCCGGGTTAGATACAGAGTAAAGCTCCCTCTACACTGTCCCATCAAATACTCACAGGGCAGGTACAGCACGGGTTAGATACAGAGTAAAGCTCCCTCTACACTGCCCCATCAAACACTCCCAGGGCAGGAACAGCACGGTTGAGATACAGAGTAAAGCTCCCTCTACACTGTCCCATCAAACACTCCCAGGGCAGATACAGCACGGGTTAGATACAGAGTAAAGCTCCCTCTGCACTGTCGCATCAAACACTCCCAGGGCAGGTACAGCATGGGTTAGATACAGAGTAAAGCTCCCTCTACACTGTCCCATCAAACACTCCCAGGGCAGATACAGCACGGGTTAGATACAGAGTAAAGCTCCCTCTACACTGTCCCATCAAACACTCCCAGGGCAGGTACAGCACGGGTTAGATACAGAGTAAAGCTCCCTCTACACTGTCCCATCAAACACTCCCAGGGCAGGTACAGCACGGGTTAGATACAGAGTAAAGCTCCCTCTACACTATCCCATCAAACACTCCCAGGGCAAGTACAGCACGGGTTAGATACAGAGTAAAGCTCCCTCTGCCCTGCTTCATCAAACACTCCCAGGGCAGGTACAGCACAGGTTAGATACTGAGTAAAGCTCCCTCTACACTGTCCCATCAAACAGTCCCAGGTCAGGTACAGCAGGAGTTAGATACAGAGTAAAGCTCCCTCTACACTGCTTCATCAAACACTCCCAGGGCAGATACAGCACGGGTTAGATACAGAGTAAAGCTCCCTCTACACTGTCCCATCAAACACTGCCAGCCCATAATGAGCAGGGCTCAGGGAGGCTGGTTGCTAGGTGCTGCAGTGATGTCATAAAGCAGGGCCATTCAGCCCAGCTGGTCGTCTCCTTGTCCCTTTAAAGGTGGAGAGCCGGGACACCCTGTCTCCAAACACATCCCACCTGTTCATACTGAGAATCCCCGGGGAAGGCCCAAGGCCCAGAGTGTGGAACACAACCAAGAGGGAAAGAGATGGGGAGATGGTGCAGTGTGGGAGGTCAGGGAGGTGTCTGCTCATTCCTGGGGCAGATCAGACAAAGTGCTTTGAGTGGTGGGTCCAGCAGTGAAACTGAAACCAAACCAAACCAAAGTTAGGCCTCAGCTAGAGTATTGCGTGCAGTTCTGGTCACCACATTACAGGAAAGATGTGATTGCACTAGAGAGGGTACAGAGGAGATTTACAAGGATGTTGCCGGGAGTAGAGAATCTTAGCTATGAGGAAAGACTGGATAGGCTGGGTTTGTTTTCCTTGGAACAGAGGAGGCTGAGGGGAGATTTATTCAGGTGTATAGAATTATGAGGGGCCTAGATAAAGTGGAAAGAAAGGACCGATTTCCCTTAGCAGAGGGATCAAAAGCCAGGGGGCACAGATTTAAAGTAATTGGTGGAAGGTTTAGAGGGGATTTGAGGGGAAATGTCTTCACCCAGAGGGTTGTGGGGGTCTGGAACTCACTGCCTGAAAGGGTGGTAGAGGCAGGAACCCTAACCACGTTTAAAAGTACTTGGATGTGCACTTGGGATGCTGTAACCTGCAGGGCTACGGACCAAGTGCTGGGAAGTGGGGTTAGGCTGGATAGCTCTTTGTTGGCCGGCGCGGACAGGATGGGCCGAAGTGGCCTCCTTCCGTGCTGTAACTTTCTACGATTCTATGACCTCCAAAACCCACGACCTCCACCACCTAGAGGGACGAGGGCAGCAGGTGCAGGGGAACACCACCACCTCCAAGCTCCCCTCCAAGTCACACAACACCCTGACTTGGAAATATATCGCCGATCCTTCATCGTCGCTGGGTAGGAATTTGGCTAGGACAAATAAAATTAGAGAGTTAAATGCGTGGCTCAAAGACTGGTGTGGGAGAAATGGGTTTTGCTTCCTGGGACACTGGCACCAGTACTGGGGCAGGAGGGAGCTGTTCCGTTGGGACTTCACTTGGCCAGTGCTGGGACTAGAGTCCTGGCGGATCATATAACTAGGGCTGTAGAGAGGGCTTTAAACTAACTAGTGGGGGGGAGGTTCCTGGAGAGCAAATAATAAAAATGACATCAGAGAAGGTCATAGACTTAGGTAGCAGTGGGGAAATTAAAAACCAGAGTGTGTCAGGAAGGGGCAGAAGGTACAGAGTAAAAGGTAAAGTAATAAAAAGGGCAAAAGCAGGAACTAAGTGTCACAAAACATATTTGAAAGTTCTCTATCTGAATGCACGTAGCATTCGTAACAAAATAGATGAGTTAATGGCACAAATAACTACGTATGGGTATGATCTTGTGGCCATTACAGAAACATGGCTGCAGGGTGACAATGCCTGGGAATTAAACATACCAGGTTATTTAACGATCAGGAAGGACAGGCAGGAAGGAAGGGGAGGTGGGGTGGCTATGTTAATAAAGGAAGGAATCACTGTAATACAGAGAAATGATATTGGGTCAAAAGATCAGGATAATGAAACAGTTTGGGTGGAGATAAGGAATAATAAGGGGAAAAAAACACTAGTGGGCGTAGTCTATAGGCCTCCGAACAGTTGCAACTCTGTTGGACGGAGTATCAATCAGGAAATAGTTGAGGCTTGTAATAAGGGAACATCTATAATTATGGGGGATATTAACTATCATATTAATTGGACAAATCAAATTGGGCAGGGCTGCCTTGAGGATGAGTTCATTGAGTGTATTAGGGATGGGTTTCTTGAGCAGTATGTAACTGAACCGACCAGGGGGCAAGCAACCTTAGATCTGGTCCTGTGTAACGAGACAGGATTAATTAAAAATGTCCTAGTAAAGGATCCCCTTGGAATGAGTGACCATAACATGGTTGAATTCCATATTCAATTAGAGGGTGAGAAGGTTGGATCTCAAACAAGCGTGCTAAGCTTGAATAAAGGAGACTATGAAGGTATGAGAGCGGAATTGAGTAGAGTGGATTGGAAAAATAGATTAAAGGGTAAGACGATACATGATCAGTGGTGTACATTTAAGGAGTTATTTTACAACTTCCAAAAAATATATATTCCACTGAGAAGAAAAGGGTGTAAAAGAAAAGACAGCCATCCGTGGCTAAGTAAAGAAATTAAGGATAGTATTCGACTAAAAACAAGGGCATATAAGGCAGCTAAATCTAGTGGGAGGATAGAGGATTGGGAAAACTTTAAAAGACAGCAAAAAATAACAAAAAGATTCATTAAGAAAGGGAAGATAGATTGTGAAAGTAAATTAGCAAAAAATATAAAAACAGATAGCAAAAGTTTCTACAGTTATATAAAAAGAAAAAGGGTGGCTAAAGTAAATGTTGGTCCCTTAGAGGATGAGACCGGGAAATTAATGGTGGGAAATATGGAGATGGCAAAAACACTGAATGAATATTTTGTATCAGTCTTTACAGTAGAGGACACTAAGAATATCCCAACACTGGACAAACAGGGGGCTATAGGGGGGAGGAGCTAAACACGATCAAAATCACTAAGGAAGTGGTACTCGGTAAAATAATGGGACTCAAGGCGGATAAATCACCTGGTTACATCCTAGGGTCTTGAGGGAAGTGGCGGTAGGGATTGTGGATGCATTGGTAATAATTTTCCAAAACTCCCTGGACTCAGCAAAGGTCCCGGCAGACTGGAAAACTGCTAATGTAACACCCTTATTTAAAAAGGGCAGTAGACAGAAGGCTGGAAACTATAGACCGGTTAGCCTAACATCTGTGGTAGGTAAAATTTTGGAGTCCATTATTAAGGAGACAGTAACAGGACATTTGGATAATCATAATTTAATAGGACAAAGTCAGCATGGTTTTATGAAGGGGAAGTCATGTTTGACAAATTTGCTGGAGTTCTTTGAGGAAGTAACATATAGGGTGGATAAAGGGGAACCAGTGGACATAGTGTATTTAGACTTCCAAAAGGCATTTGACAAGGTGCCACACAAAAGATTATTGCTTAAGATAAAAAATCACGGGATTGGGGGTAATATTCTGGCATGGATAGAGGATTGGCTATCTAACAGAAGGCAGAGAGTTGGGATAAATGGTTCATTCTCAGACTGGCAATCAGTAACTAGTGGTGTTCCGCAGGGGTCAGTGCTGGGTCCCCAACTCTTTACAATCTATATTAACGATTTGGAGGAGGGGACCGAATGTAACATAGCAAAGTTTGCAGATGATACTAAGATGGGAGGGAAAGTAGTGAGTGAGGAGGACATAAAAAACCTGTAAGGGGACATAGACAGGCTAAGTAAGTGGGCAGAGATTTGGCGGATGGAATACAATACTGGAAAGTGTGAGGTTATGCACTTTGGCAGGAAAATCGTAGGGCAAGTTATTATCTTAATGTCAAGAAACTGGAAAGTACTGAGGTACAAAGGGATCTGGGGGTCCTGGTGCACGAAACTCAAAAGGTTAGTATGCAGGTGCAGCAAGTGATTAAGAAGGCCAATGGAATGTTGGCTTTCATTGCTAGGGGGATAGAATATAAAAATAGGGAGGTATTGCTTCAGTTGTACAAGGTATTGGTGAGACCGCACCTGGAATACTGCATACAGTTTTGGTGTCCATACTTAAGAAAAGACATACTTGCTCTCAAGTCAGTACAAAGAAGGTTCACTCGGTTAATCTCGGGGATGAGGGGATGGACATATGAGGAGAGGTTGAGTAGATTGGGACTCTACTCATTGGAGTTCAGAAGAATGAGGGGCGATCTTATTGAAACATATAAGATTGTGAAGGGGTTGGATCGGGTGGATGCGGGGAGGATGTTCCCGATGATGGGTGAAACTAGAACTAGGGGGCATAGTCTTAGAATAAGGGGCTGCTCTTTCAAAACTGAGATGAGGAGGAACTACTTCACTCAGAGGGTGGTAGGTCCATGGAATATGCTGCCCCAAAAAGCAGTAGAAGCTACATCATTACATAAATTTAAAACAGAAATAGAGTTTCCTAGAAGTAAAGGGAATTAAGGGTTACGGGGAGCGGGCAGGAATTTGGACATGAGTCTAGGTTCGGATCGGTCATGGCCCTGTGGGTAGTGGAGCGGGCCCAGGGGCCGTGTTGCCTGATCCTGCTCCTATTTCGTGTGTCGAATTCTGTTAGATTCAGGAGATGGTTCTGTGATAGTGGATTGGCGGTTAGGATCAGATCAGCCATGATCTTATTGAATGGCGGAGCAGGTTCGAGGGGCCGATTGGCCTACTCCTGCTCCTATTTCTTATGTTCTTATGTCATAATCCTGGAACTCCCTCCCTAACAGCTCTGTGGGAATACCCTCACCACACGGACTGCAGCGGTTTAAGAAGGCGGTTCACCACCCCCTTCTCAAGGGCAACTAGGGATGGGGAATAAATGTTGCCGATGCCCATGTCCCATAAAGAATAAATCAATTGAAAAAAGCACATTAATCTCATGGGAGATCACTTACACACGAGCAGCCAGCGGTGTGGAGCCTCCCGAGAGTCCGGCCCCTTTACAGCCAGTATTTACAGGAGCTGGGACACAGAAAGAGTCTCGTTAAAATCAGTGATATATTTGATCACACAAACCAACTCCCAAAAATACTGAGACAGATCATCAGGCCAGGCTAAGGCATTTCAGGCTGGATTATACTTGGAATACAGACTGTATCTGTACTGATGTTAATCCAGCTCCCTCACCCTGTCACTCAGTATCCCCTCTCCCCAGCATCCCGTGTTACTGACTGTATCTCTACTGATGTTAATCCAGCTCCCTCACACTGTCACTCAGTAACCCCTCTCCCCAGCATCCCGTGTTACTGACTGTATCTCTACTGATGTTAATCCAGCTCCCTCACTTCGTCACTCAGTAACCCCTCCCCCCGCACCGTGTTACTGTCTGTATCTCTACTGATGTTAATCCAGTTCCCTCACACTGTCACTCAGTAACCCCTCTCCCCAGCACCCTGTGTTACTGACCGTATCTCTACTGATGTTAATCCAGCTCCCTCACTTCGTCACTCAGTAACCCCTCCCCCAGCACCCTGTGTTACTGATTGTATCTCTACTGATGTTAATCCAGCTCCCTCACACCGTCACTCAGTAACCTCTCCCCCAGCACCCTGTGTTACTGTCTGTATCTCTACTGTTGTTAATCCAGCTCCCTGACACTGTCACTCAGTAACCCCTCCCCCAGCACCCTGTGTTACTGACTGTATCTCTACTGATGTTAATCCAGCTCCCTCACACCATCACTCAGTAACCCCTCCCCCAGCACCCTGTGTTACTGTCTGTATCTCTACTGATGTTACTCCAGCTCCCTCACCCTGTCACTCAGTAACCACTCCCCCAGCACCGTGTTACTGTCTGTATCTCTACTGATGTTAATCCAGCTCCCTCACACTGTCACTCAGTAACCCCTCCCCCAGCACCCTGTGTTACTGACTGTATCTCTACCGATGTTAATCCAGCTCCCTCACACTGTCACTCAGTAACCCCTCTCCCAGCGCCCTGTGTTACTGACTGTATCTCTACTGATGTTAATCCAACTCCCTCACACTGTCACTCAGTAACCCCTCTCCCAGCGCCGTGTTACTGACTGTATCTCTGCTGATGTTAATCCAGCTCCCTCACACTGTCACTCAGTAACCCCTCTCCCAGCGCCCTGTGTTACTGACTGTATCTCTACTGATGTTAATCCAGCTCCCTCACACCGTAACTCAGTAACCCCTCCCCCAGCACCCTGTGTTACTGACTGTATCTCTACTGATGTTAATCCAGCTCCCTGACACTGTCACTCAGTAACCCCTCCCCCAGCACCCCGTGTTACTGACTGTATCTCTACTGATGTTAATCCAGCTCCCTCACTTCGTCACTCAGTAACCCCTCCCCCAGCGCCCTGTGTTACTTGCTGTATCTCTACTGATGTTAATCCAGCTCCCTCACACTGTCACTCAGTAACCCCTCCCCCAGCACCCTGTGTTACTGACTGTATCTCTACTGATGTTAATCCAGCTCCCTCACTTCGTCACTCAGTAACCCCTCACCCAGCGCCCTGTGTTACTTACTGTATCTCTACTGATGTTAATCCAGCTCCCTCACACCGTCACTCAGTAACCCCTCCCCCCGCACCGTGTTACTGACTGTATCTCTACTGATGTTAATCCAGCTCCCTCACACTGTCACTCAGTAACCCCTCCCGCAGCACCCTGTGTTGCTGTCTGCATCTCTACTGATGTTAATCCAGCTCCTTCACATTGTCACTCAGTAAACCCTCCCCCAGCACCGTGTTACTGACTGTATCTCTACTGATGTTAATCCAGCTCCCTCACACTGTCACTCAGTAACGCCCCCCCAGCGCCGTGTTACTGACTGTATCTCTACTGATGTAAATCCAGCTCCCTCACGCTGTCACTCAGTAACCCCTCCACCAGCATCCTGTGTTATTGACTTTATCTCTACTGATGTTAATCCAGCTCCCTCACACTGTCACTCAGTAACCCCTCTCCCCCAGCGCCCTGTGTTACTGTCTGTATCTGTACTGATGTTAATCCAGCTCCCTCACACTGTCACTCAGTAACGCCCCCCCAGCGCCGTGTTACTGACTGTATCTCTACTGATATTAATCCAGCTCCCTCACACTGTCACTCAGTAACCCCTTCCCCCAGGACCCTGTGTTACTGACTGTATCTCTACTGATATTAATCCAGCTCCCTCACCCTGTCACTCAGTAACCCCGCCCCAGCATCCAGTGTTACTTACTGTATCTCTACTAGTGTTAATCCAGCTCCCTCACACTGTGACTCAGCAACTCCTCCCCCCAACACCCTGTGTTAATGACTGTATCTCTACTGATGTTAATCCAGCTCCCTCAAACTGTCACTCAGTATCCCCTCCCCCAGCGCCCTGTGTTACTGCCTGTATCTCTACTGATGTTAATCCAGCTCCCTCACACTGTCACTCAGTAACCCCTCCCCCAGCACCCTGTGTTACTGTCTGTATCTCTACTGATGTTAATCCAGCTCCCTCACACTGTCACTCAGTAACCCCTCTCCCCCAGCGCCCTGTGTTACTGACTGTATGTCTACTGATGTTAATCCAGCTCCCTCATACTGTCACTCAGTAACCCCTCCCCCCAGCACCCTGTTACTGACTGTATCTCTACTGATATTAATCTAGCTCCCTCACCCTGTCACTCAGTAACCCATCCCCCAGCGCCGTGTGTTACTGATTCTATCTCTGCTGATGTTAATCCAGCTCCCTCACAGTCACTCAGTAACCACTCCCCCAGCACCGTGTTACTGACTGTATCTCTACTGATGTTAATCCAGCTCCCTCACACTGTCACTCAGTAACCCCTCCCCCAGCACCGTGTTACTGACTGTATCTCGACTGATGTTAATCCAGCTCCCTCACACTGTCACTCAGTAACCCCGCCCCAGCATCCTGTGTTACTGACTGTATCTCTACTAATGTTAATCCAGCTCCCTCACACTGTCACTCAGTAACCCCTCCACCAGCATCCTGTGTTACTGACTGTATCTCTACTGATGTTAATCCAGCTCCTTCAGTCACTCAGTAACCCCTCCCCCAGCACCCTTTGTTACTGACTGTATCTCTGCTGATGTTAATCCAGCTCCCTCACACCGTCACTCAGTAACCCCTCCCCCAGCACCCTGTGTTACTGACTGTATCTCTACTGATGTTAATCCAGCTCCCTCACAGTCACTCAGTAACCCCTCCCCCAGCACCCTGTGTTACTGTCTGTATCTCTACTGATGTTGATCCAGCTCCCTCACACTGTCACTCAGTAACCCCTCTCCCCCAGCGCCGTGTTACTGATTGTATCTCTGCTGATGTTAATCCAGCTCCCTCACGCTGTCACTCAGTAACCCCTCCCCCAGAACCCCGTGTTACTGACTGTATCTGTACTGATGTTAATCCAGCTCCCTCACACTGTCACTCAGTAACTCCTGCCCTCAGCACCGTGTTACTGAATGTATCTCTACTGATGCTAATCCAGCTCCCTCACCCTGTCACTCAGTAACTCCTCCCCCAGCACCCTGTGTAATTGACTGTATTTCTTCTGATTACGTTTCACAATGAGGGACAGACAAAAAATTACGACCTTGCCAGTGAGAATCAATAACAAAACAAAGCTTGGTTGTTTGACGAATGCGGCCTGGAATTCACCGCAGAATCAGAGGCTGAATTCCGGCTGTGAAACATAATCAGAAAATATTTTACTGATAGAATCATCGAGGACAGAAGGCGGCCATTCGGCCCATCGTGCCTGTGCTGCCTCTTTGGTCGAGCTCTCCAATTAGTCCCCCTCCCCCGCTCTCTCCCCACAGCCCGGTAAACTTCTCCTTTTCAAGTATTTCTCCAGTTCCCTTTTGAATGTTACTATTGAATCTGCTGCCACCACCTTCCAGATCAGAATCATTCTGTGCATTAAAACATTCTCATCTCCCCCCTAGTTCTTTTATCCATTATCTGAAATCTGTGCACTTTTGTTACCAGCCCTCCTGGCAGTGTTACCATTCCCCTAAATCTCCTCTGCACCCTCTCCAAGGCCTGGATATCTTTTTGAAAGCCTGGTGCCCAGAATTGGACACAATACTCCAGCTGAGGCCTAACCAGTGATTCATTAATGTTTAGCCTAGCTTCCTTGCTTTCTGTGCCTCTGTTTATAAAGCCCAGGATCCCGAATGCTTTTTATAACAGCCTTATAATCTTGTCGTGCCACCTTCAAAGGCAAAGTGCTTTGAGTGGTGGGTCCAGCAGTGAAACTGAACCCAAACCAAAGGGAACAAATAAAGATCCAATCCAAGGGAACAAGCAACGAGACAATGGGAAGAAATCACAACCGGCCCAAAAGTGGGATAATCTCCCCCAAAGGTCGGTGCGGACAGTTAGAAACTCCTCCTGGTGACTGTGTGCCTGCAGGACTCGGCTTCATTCCAGTGTTTAAAGGCACAGAGTGCTGGCCTCACACCCAGGGGGCAATGTGTGGGAATTCCAGGGGTAGTGAGGACATGCCCGGAAATACCCCGGAGCAGTGAAAGCCCACTGGGCCCCAGGACAAGCTCATCGGAAAACCCGGGCAAGGGCAAACCCAGCGAGCCCTCTCTGAACCCGGTTTGCTGCTCCCTCTGTGCCCAGCACTGCCTGCACCCCCGGCGCACGGTAGTGGAATTTCAGCCTCAGTGTTACAAGTTTCATCGGTTACAGGCCGGAGAGAGGAATAATTCAAACTGACCCAGAGCTGTGTCATTGGTTCAGTCTGTATATCACTGACGGGCCCTTTTAAATTTGAGTGGTCAGGTATTCAAATTCCCGTAAACTCTAATCCCGGATATAAAAGAGGGGAGAGCTGCGTTTAAATCAAAGAGTCTCCTTGGAGATTCTCTGAGTGAAGGACCTGGTCAGCTTGAAACACCTGAAAGAGAAAAATCAGTTAAAAATTTCCAATTTGTAGTTTTTGACCAATATTGACTCCCACAGGGATGGGGAATTCTAGAATAAGGAAGGAACCGGTCAGGATTTGAAAGGTATTTAGAATAGAGCAATGGAATTCTTACATTTGGGGTCTTTCTTGATCTTGTCCGCTCGAGGAGTTAGATAACAGTCTTTCTCTTGTGAATACAGAGCTGAATTATTGGGCCGTGATGTGTTTCCTTGTTCAGCTTCTGTTAAATACACTTCCTGAGTGGACAAATAAAGATGATTTATTTGACATATATCCAGAATATTAATAACCCTGTAACTGGGCTGGGAGTTTAACATCAGCAGAAACAAACCCCAACTGTCAGAATGAACATGGTTCAGTCCTAGATGTCATTAACAGCAGCAATAACAGCAGAATCCAACCCCTGCAGTCACTTGTGAACTCGGTGTGTCTGCAGGTTGGATGACTGAGTGAATCCCTTCCCACACACTGGGCAAGTGAACGGCCCCTCCCCAGTGTGAACCCGCTGGTGTTTCAACAGGTTGGATGATTCATTGAAAGTCTTCAGGCAGTGAGAGCAAATGAACGGACTCTCCCCAGTGTGACTGCATCGATGAATTTTCAGCTAGAAAGGGTAATTGAACCCCTTCCCACAGTCCCCACATTTACACGGTTTCTCCGTGCTGCAGGGGTCCTTGTGTCTCTCCAGGTTGGATAATCAGTTGAAGCCTTGTCCACACACAGAACACATGTATGGTTTCTCCCCGCTGTGAATAGTGCAATGTTTTTTCAGGCTGTGTAACTGGTTAAAGCTCTTTCCACAGTCAGTGCACTGGAACACTCTCACTCGGGTGTGTGTGTCTCGCTGCTTTCCAAGTCACACTGATGACTGAAATCTTTTAGAACAGACACTCATTCCTCCTTCTACATTCAAAGGCTGATGATATTCAGGTCCTGATGAATCGAGTGACTCTGTCAGATCTTGACATGATGTTTGGTTTGAGGTTCCCATCTGTAAATCCTCCCCTTCTAATACCCTGTAAAAGGAGTTTACAAAAGTCATCACTAAGTACAGGCTAGAAATTCAGAAGACAATTCTAGTTTCTATGGAACATTCTTTCCTCTCTTGCTCCCCCAAAGCTGTAAATCCCCGTCCCACACACTCTCCCTCCTCCCTGTGCTGAAATCCAAACCCATCGCACCATCTCCAACATTTCTTTCCTCCACTCCCAGTTTTCCCCCTCTCTCTACTCTGGTTGGGTTCAGTTCTACACCCGCTGTGTGCAGAGTGAGAATAAAATCAATGAGCTGCTGATTTTCTCTGCTGGTCACTGGGCCTTTTTGGATGGGCCAATAGGGTGAGACTGGGTTGCCCCAGCGTCACCAAACAAGAATCAGCCCAACAAAGGCTCCCTTTGAGGGGCCACTAATATGGGAGAAACATGTGGACCAATCAAACTGACAGAGACACTGAAGCCCCGCCCACTCTTTGTGCCTGCACAAAGTACCGCGCATGCGCCGTGAGACCCGCCCTGTCCAAGATGGCGGCCAGTGACCCGGATTACCCGGGCGGTCACTGACCGGGCCTGTAACCGGGGAAACACGGGGCCTGTGGGCTCTTATTCGCGGCCTCAGGCCTACACCAAGTGTTTATAAAGCTTTTAAACCCACCCGCGGGTCCAAGCCAGCCCCTGCGTCCACAATCTCCTCCCGGCTTCTGACCCGCTTGTTCCGCTCAATCATCACCGACTCTCGGACTGCGCATACGCAATGTACGTGTGGACCCGCGCCGGCGCACTGGGCTCCTGTCGTCATTGATAGGGCGCGGAGGATTCTGGGTTACTGCACTGCCATTGAAACCCCCAATTGGTGGATAAACATTCATTTTTTTCTCATCCGATTGAGAGTGGGCCTTTTTTGAGTACCGGTAGGGGCAACACTAAGTAGTCCCACTGTCATCAGACGGGAACAAAAACCGTTTAGGCAAGAGCCCTAGTGTACCACAAATAGGAAACAAACAGTAATAACTATGTAGTGTACAGCGACACACACAAATACGATGGAAAGATGGCTGCAAACTTCCCTTAACTCCAACCCTCTGATTTCTATCTTGTAACTATCTTTCAATCCATTCTGCTGCCTGGCCCTTCACTTCACACCTTACTCATCTTCTAGATCTTACATCTATATATATAAATAAACGGATCGATCTGTCTGTCTGTCCTTCTGTCTGTCCTCGGGTGTGCGTCTGTCCGGCTATGCGCTCGAAATTTACAGAGCGTACCTACGCGTGCGTTACGTCGAAAGAAAGCTCACCGTTCCAAAACGATGGTAAGCGTATTTACGTTTCGGCCGGACAAAAATCGCGCCCGCGGTATCCGAGAAACCTACAACATTCCGCTCATTAGCATCTCATTATCCGCTCATTAGCGACAGAGTGACCTCGAGGTCGACCAATCGTACGCCAGGTTCCTGGCGCGTGCAGCCGGGCCCTCCTACGGTCGAGTGACGGGACGATTGACCAATCCTACGCTTTGGTGACCTGACGGTCGACCAATCGGTGCGTGTGTGGGCGGACCTTATCGTTCTGAACCGAGGTGAGTAGCCGCCATCTTGCTTCCATTCTTTTTCCTGCTTTCTGCATCTTTCTTTTCAAATATACATTTCCAGCAAAAAAAAAGTTGCTTTTAAAACACAAATTGTTTTTTAAAAAAGTTAATTAATTTGTAAATCTTTTCTCTAACCTCTATAATTCTCCTACCTTTCACCGTTTTTCCAGGCCCGGGGCCTAGGCTTCTCCAACTGCCAGCAGTGCAACTCTAGACCCAGGCTCCCGGCCTAGACAGAGACAAACACGGGCAGAGGGTGTGCTGCCTCAGCTCCTTTCCCGGGGTCAGTAGGTGGGGAGGCTTCATAAGCAACTGGGGTAGGTCGCAAGCCCCAAATAAAAATCTGAAGATCCTGTGTTTGCAGCTGAGGAAATTTCTTCTGCACACAGCCGCAGGTTAACGGCAGCCATCTTTGTCAAGGAGGGCAAAAAGTTTCAGTGCGACGCCATTTTGATTCAGTGTGTAACAGAGTGCATGCACGGCCATCTTAGTACAGGAACAGAGAGTGGGTGGGGCTTCTGTGCTCCAAATCTGTGTCTGTGACAGGCAATCGACTGTGTAGCTGTGCAAGGTCTGAAGCTAGCAACAGCTTTAGCTACAGAGCTTCAGGGCCACACCTGAGTGTTTAGAAGCTGTTGCTAAGCAACAGTGTTTGTTGTTAAATACAGAGATAAGAATCTCCGTATCTCTCAACATTAACTCTAGAGAGTACTTTAGGCAAGGCATCAGCTCGGTCCCGTGGGTGCCGGATAGCACAAAGTTTCCTGTACTTTAAGTTTATCTCCCCCCTCCCTTTCCACCCCCCCACCCCCCCTCACACCCCCTTCCCCCCCCAACCCCCCTTCCCCCCTCCACACCCCCCACCCACCTCCCCCCCCACCCCCCCTCCCCCCCACACCCCCTTCCCCCCACCCACCCTCCCCCCCCACACCCCCCAGCCCCCACACCCCTCCCGTCCCCACCCCCCCCCACCCCCCCTTCCCTCCCCCAACACCCCCCAGCCCCCACCCCCTCCCCCCCCACACCCACTTCCCCCCCCAGCCCCCACCCCCTCCCTCCCACACCCACTTCCCCCCCACACCCCCTTCCCCCCCCACACCCCCCACCCCGCCTTCCACCCCCCCTTCCCCATCCCGTTCACCCCCCTGCCCCCCACTCCCCACCCCCCTCCTCCCCCCTTCCCCTCCCTCACCCACCCCTTCCCCTCCCCCCCACACCCCCTCTTCCTCCCCCCCTCCCCTCCCCTTCCCCCTCCCACTCCCCCCCCTCCTCCCCCCCTCACCCCCTCCTCCCCTTCCCCCTCCCCTTCCCTTCCCCTTTCCCCTCCCCTTCCCCTCCTTCCCCCCTCTTCCCCCCCAGTCGCTCTCTCTCTTCCCCCCAGTCGCTCTCTCTCTTCCCCCCAGTCCGCTCTCTCTCTTCCCCCCAGTCGCTCTCTCTCTCTCTCTTCCAACAATAACATGCCCTCGAAAAAGCCTCGGCACCGCCGGGCACTTCAGCTAGTATTTATATATATAAACGGATCGTTCTGTCTGTCCTTCTGTCTGTCCTTCTGTCTGTCCTCGGGTGTGTGGTCTGTCCGGCTATGCGCTCGAAAGTTACACAGCGTAACTACGCGTGCGTTACGTCGAAAGAAAGCTCACCGTTCCAAAACGATGGTAAGCGTATTTACATTTTCGGCGGGACAAAAAATTGCGCCTGCGGTATCCGAAAAAACCTTCATCATTCCGCTCATTAGCATCTCATTATCCGCTCATTAGCGACAGAGTGACCTCGAGGTCGACCAATCGTATGCCGGGTTTCCTGGCGCGTGCAGCCGGGCCCCTCCTACGGTCGAGTGACGGGACGATTGACCAGTCCTACGCTTTGGTGACCTGACGGTCGACCAATCGGTACGTGTGTGGGCGGGCCCTTATCGTTCTGAAACCGAGGTGAGTAGCCGCCATCTTGCTTCCATTCTTTTTCCTGCTTTCTGCGTCTTTCTTTTCAAATATACATTTCCAGCAAAATAAAATTGCTTTTATTAAATTGTTTTAAAAAAAAACTTCATTCATTTGTAAATATTTTCTCTAACCTGAAGATTCTTTTTTCCTACCTTTCCCCGTTTTTGTTAGGCCTCAAAGCCTGGGCCTTTCTTGCCCAGCCAGGCCCGAGCTAGGTAATTGTCCCCACGGCTTCTGCTAAGCTCCTCACCACCCCCCCCGTGTCACGTTACCCGGGGGCAACGGCATCAGCCACGAGGGTCATGAGGGTCAGGGTGCGCGCGCAGCAGGAGCAGCTGACACACGGCGTCTCTCTCTGTTCCCCGCTCGGCTCGGGCGGGGGGGGACGGGGGCTCTCGGGAGAGCGGATCTCGGGCAGGGCTTGGAAAGCGGGAAGGGTTACCCCGGCAAACCGGGCCCCGCCGGCCGTCTCTCACAGCCGCAATCGGCGGGCTTGAAGCCAGCTCGGGAGGGTGGGGGCGCGGCGTCTCCTCTCTGTTCCCCGCTCGGGCGGGGGGGCGGGGCTCGGGCGGGGCTTGGTGAGCGGGAAGGGGTTAGCCCGGCAAACCGGTCCTGCTGGCCGTTTCTCACAGCTGCAATCGGCGGTCTTGAAGCCAGCTCGGGAGAGCGGGGCTTTGGAGAGCGGGAGGGGCGGGGGACGGTGCTCGGGAGATCGGGGCCCTCCGGAGTTCGGTGCTTGGTTGTGGGGGGGGGGAGCCCTCGGGAGATCGGGGGGGGGCGAACCTCGGGAGATCGGGGGGGGGCGAGCCTCGGGAGATCGGGGGTAGGGGGGCGGGGCCCTCAGGAGATGGGGGGGGCG